>NC_135540.1:22761431-23062959 GCF_045843805.1 Urocitellus parryii
TTCACCACAAGGGTCCCTTAGAGAACTATGGGATCTTGGGACAATTATTATGGCAGCAATGTGTCCACAGCCTGCAGCACCTGGGAAGGCACTATGGTGAGTGTTCTGGACACCTCCTCCTTCCCCACAGTCCACAGCAAGCTGATGAGATCAGGGTGCTGGGGCCCTCAAAGTCCCTTCTGCAGTAGCCTCCAGAGGAGTCCACCAAAGGTGGTGGAGGAATGAGGGTAGCTGACAGGTGTGCTGCCTCACAGAGGTCAGATTCAAATGGTGGTCCTCGATGACACTGGGCATCTTAGCATTAAAAAAAAACTGGGTTGAGACCATCCTCTGTATTCTGTCCCTTGGCATCTGTTCTCTCACGCACACACATTCTCACCTGCACGCACAGCCACACGGCTCAGCCAGACAGCAGCATGGGAACACGCGTATTTAAGGCAAAGTGTTTTCCTGTCCCTAGTTTCCAAAATCTCTTCTTGTGGGGGCATTTTGGTCTTTGCAGTTGTCCGTTCTTGCCTTCATATCATGCCCCAGCTTGTCCATTTCCAGAGGCAACAGTGGGGCCCAGCAACACAGGATATTTATTTCAACACTGGCTTCCTGCCAGGGCTCTGCAACTTGGAGCCAAGGCTTGCATTTGCTGTAGAAATGACTGGACTGCGGAGGAAAAGGGTGAAGCAGCTGCAGGAGAGATGGATCCTCTGCTTCCCTCTTTTCCTCTAGCAACAAAACTCACCTGGGGCAGAGGCATTAGGATGCAGAGGGGAGATTCCCTTCCCATTGTAGGAAGGGAGAAGAAGGTGGAGAAGAGGAACCAGCAGGGACGAGAAGGTGTGTTGAGGGAAGGAGGAGCATGTCCAAGGCACAAACAGTCCTGCGTCCCCCCTGAACACTTCATAACCTCTTCCTTGCAAAGTGGACATGTACCATGTTCTAAGGGGAGAAGGGATATGAAGCCAAAGCCCTGACTTTGAAGCAGGTCCCAGCATCTTTCTTTGCCTTCTTCCAAAGAAACAGAATTGGTAGATAGTGTATAGGGAATGAGGAGACTCTAAAAATAAAATTAAATAAACAAATAAATGAATAAAGACTTTTCTTTGTCACCGAGTTACTTGTCCTCTCTGGTCAAGCGTTAGCCAGTGGGCCAGCTCAGATTCTTAAACTGGTATCCTTTAGTCTGGGTGGTGAGAAGCATATGAATGCAGATCTTCAGTTCTCAATTAACAAAGGGAAGAAGCCAACAACAGGTTGACCCCCAGCCATAGAGCCAATAAATGGTGAGGTACAGGCTCTAACTCCAGATTTTCTGATTTCAAATGCATTCTCAATTATACTCAGATTACATTGTGACACCTCAGTCAACGGACCAAATATATGAAAGTGATTCCAAAAGAATAAATTGTCACTTGGCATCACAGCCATCTCAGGTTGCGTAAGTGTATTCTATAATGTTCACACAATGGAATCACCTCACAATGTGTTACTCAGAGTGTACTAAATCCTTAATCAATACATGAATATTTCCAAACCTTCCTAAAGCATGCAGGTTCACCCAGTCTCCACACTGGTGCTAGAGTTTAATTTTTTTCATTTGTTCTTTTTAGATGTACACGACAACAGAGTATATTTTGACATATTATACATACATGGATTATATCTTCCCATTCATGTGGTTGTACATGATGTGGCATTTTATTGGTC
This sequence comes from Urocitellus parryii, assembly GCF_045843805.1. Classification (NCBI taxonomy): domain Eukaryota; kingdom Metazoa; phylum Chordata; class Mammalia; order Rodentia; family Sciuridae; genus Urocitellus; species Urocitellus parryii. The sequence continues at coordinate 22,763,133 of NC_135540.1, forward strand.
ACGTATTCATGTATGAACATAGGAAATTTTATGTCCAATTCATCCTACTGTCTTTCCTAATTCCATCTCCCATCCTTTCCCTTCATTCTCCTTGGTCTAATCCAATGAACCCTTCACACACACACAAACACACACTTATTGAATGTTAGCATCTGCATATCAGAGAAAACATTCAGCCTTTGGTTTTTTGGGGACTGGCTCTTTCACTTAGCATGATAGTGTCCAGTTCCATCTGCCGAAGTCCGGCTGCAGCAAAATAACCGGGGGGGGGTGGGGGTGACAAGCAACTTGTGTACATTGATACAGCAGGAGTGGGAGCCGTTTATTGTAGGACAGGAGGGGTATATATACATTCCACACAGCTTATCTAATTAACATAAACTAGATACAGCAGTCAACCAATAAGGAATCTCCACACTTAATGGCTCCCTGGCATTACTTCACAAACCACTCCCTCTGGCAAAATGCCAGGCTCCATCCTGACTTGTTTACAGACCCTAACATCCATCCATTTACCTACAAATGCCATAAATTTCAATATTACTTATGGCTAAGTAATATTCTATTGTGTATATATACTGCATTTTCATTATCTATTCATCTACTGAAGGACACCTAGGTTGGTTCCATAGCTTTGCTCTTGTGAATTGAGCTTCCATAAACACTGATGTGTCTGTATCACTGTAGGATGCTGACTTTTAAGTCCTCTGGGCATAAGCTGAGGAGTGGGATAAGTGGGTCAAATGATGGTTCCAGGCCAAGTTTTCTGAGAAATACTTCTGCTAGATTTCCAGATGACAAAATTTGTTTTTATTTTCTCCCTTTGTATCAACTACATGTGTAGAAATCTAAAACAGCTAAATTTATGAAAGATTAGAAAATAATCTTTGGTGTGAAAAATGTTCATCAGAAGTCAAAATTGCAAGCAATTTCAGAGGCTTAGTAACTGGTCGCTTAAATGAGAAAGAAGTGGGCCTGGGTGGGAGAATTCAGGGGTGTGGGGCCTTGGGGAACTGAGGAGCTCCAGCGCTCTTTCCTCAGCATCCAAGGGCATGCAGTCTGCACAGTCTTTCTGCTTTAGGAACACGAAAGCATATATATTTATCCTTCTCTCTCTCTCTCTTTTCTGTTACACCTCCCCATTGATGTAATGTGATTCAATCTTAGCACTTTACTACAGAAAATGAAAATATACATGAACACTCACATATGCATGTCTCTATATCTATACATGTGTGTTTTGCATCAGGACTTTTATCTTTTCAATGCACTTAAAATAAAATTACAAATTGGGGCTTATTTTGTTTATTTTTTGGTTGTTGATGGAACTTTTTTTTTATTTCTTTATTTATATGTGGTGCTGAGGATCAAACCTGCAAGTGCTCTGCCACTGAGCCACAACCCCAGCCCTACTACTCATAACTCTATATGCATGAAATGGAACATCTTCGTTCTGAAATGGTGCATCTTCATTTACCAGTCATTCAAAGAACAATTGGGTTTTCTGTCATTGACACTGCTTACAGAGACAACACTTTTTGGTTCTTCTTCTAAAACTTTACAACACTTTCCTCCCTCTGCCAGTTTTGTTTTTTTTTTCATTACAAGAGAGTTCTCCACATTCTTTTAAGGGGGAGGGGGAGGAGGAGTCTTATTCCTAAAGAATAACTGCATATATTTTGGGGGACTTCTACATTTAGGGAAATCTGGATGGAAAACTGAGGTTGAGAAAGTTATAAGCAAGTTGCCCACGGTGATGGAAGCTAGAAATTAAATTCTGACCAATTCTGAAGGCATTACCTGTCCAATTAAAAATAGGGAGTGGGGGCTGGGGCTATGGCTCAGCAGCACAGCGCTAGCAGGTGTGAGGCCCTGGGTTCCATCCTCAGCACCACATAAAAATAAATAAATAAAATAAAGGTATTGTGTCCAACCACAACTGAAAAATAAATATTTTTTTTAAAAATCTTTTTTTAAAAAGTGAGTGATTCTCTCATGAATTTTAATGTTTCTTAGAAAATTTTTACTTAACACATTAGTTTAGATTGAAACCCTTGTCACAGATGCTTTACAGCTCTTCACTCTGATCACTTGCCACCTTTACCAATGGCTAATGATCACTTCTTGCCCATTTCTAACTAACCAGGGAGGCTGTGTTCCCTACAATGTAAACGCAACTGCAATACCAATTTGAGAGTGAGTTTAAAAATGGAGGATTGAGTTGCAAATTTGTGAGTTTCTAAGGTTAATCTCCCATCATCTAGAAAATATTTTGGTGTTCCTGTGAGTGAAAAAAAATCAATACGCCTCTTAGCACTTTTACACGCTTTTTGTCTTCATAAAACTCAGCAAATATTAGCTAATCAATCCTAATGAAAGTCTCACAATACATGTAAGGTCAGATTCATTCTCAATAAGCATTTATAAACTAGACAAGATGTGGTCTCATAATTTATATGAGGACTATGGCTCACATGCTTTATGAATTATAGCCTTAGATGTGCAAATGGCCCTTGTAAAATCCTAATGAAGTCACAAGCTCTATTTTTATCAATTTATAACCTAGTGTTTCACAAAGGTCCCACCAGGCTACAAAAGTTGCCCTCCAATTTTGTGCCATTCTCCAAAACGAGGTCCTTTGTGTAACCAGCAGGGATCATCCAACTTATACATAAAAGTATCCTTTTTATATTTGTTAATGTCCCATAAAGGAAAAAAAAAATGTATTAACAAATGAAGTTTGAAGAATCGGTCACCTTTTTTTAACCACTTTAGCATTTAGGTCATATCATATACTCACATGAAATACCCACTATTTTCTTGTATTTGACTTTATATTCCAAAGTTAACTAATACAGAAATGAGACACAGATATTCTCTCAAATTAGCCAACAGGATTAGACACAGTCCTAATCTTAACCTTTGGCATTTATATGGTTTCTAGACAATAATAATAATAATAATTTTACTCTTAGCAACAAGTTAGATGTAGAAATCTTCTGACAAGAAAAAAGGAGCAGATGGCATAAAAACAAATTTAAAATGAATGTGAAAATACATTGTCCCCAACATGAAAAGGACCAGCAGAACAAGGGTTTAGGAAAACCCTCACAGGACTCCGCCCATTCACATGTGGGCCAGGAGAAAGAGGTGGCAGTGCCTTTCAAAGGTAAATGCCACCTTTAAGGACCAAGGTAATTCTCCCCGTCCCCAAACAGACATGGTAATTATAACACTTATGCATCAGAGATATTTCCAGGAATGAAAGTTACATAAATGACAGCCATAAGACTTCAAAGTACCAGCGAGTTTTTCTTCCATTCTTAGGCAAAAGTTCTAGAAATCCCAGGAAAAACTGTCCTTTCCATAAATACATATGCATAGATTTTTATTTCAGAAATGGAAAGAGGATAAGTAGCTTCCCAGGAAGAGTGGAGCTAGCCACACTGCGGCAGAGGATACTGGTTTATACGTATTGTGACATCCAGTCTGAGGTGAACTCAGGGTGGGGGAAGATGAAACACTCCCTCTTACAGGACATCTGACCTTGTCACACACAAGAGAGCATTTTTAATTGCTGAATAATAAGAGCGACTGTCAACTCCCACCTTGGGACTCATTCATTCTTCCTCATAACTCCACCTCAGGAGACTGGAGAGATTACCTATTCTTGACTTTTCAAAAATCCACAAAGTTTGATGGTTTATAAGTCTTTCAGAATAAAATTTAGAACTGCTTTACATATAGACTTCAGGTTGGGAGCAATTTATTACATCTGTCAATGAAACAAGCAATCATAAAGACAAAGTTCATTGCTTTGGTATAAAAGCAACGTAAAAACATTAGGAAAAGGTACGACCTTGAAAATAGTACAAATGCAATCTATCTACTCAAAAATATAAAAAGAAATAAATGTTAAGATGATGAAGATCCTAAAAATCACTGAATTGTACACTTTAATTGTATGACAGGGAACGGTATCCAAATATAACTCAGAAAAGGAAAGAGATATATTCAATAAAATCAATGCAAGTAGATAATTATGAAAATTTTAAAAAAACTGCAAATAAAGATAAGAATCTCACTTTTGTGCTCAAGATTATAATATTTATAAGGATCACTACCACTGGCAAATAGATTCAATCCTTCAGGAGGGCACAATTTTAAAATATTTTAAAATTTAAACCATTATAACTTTTGAGGGAGAATTCCATTGGGAATGCCTTTGGATTTTAAAATTTAGGGGGTATCCATATGAATACACATACCCTCCCACATATCAAGTTTAGAAGAATATACAGAACATTTGTTAGAAATACTTTTCTCCAAGAGGTTGGATGGTTGGGTTTTTGATTGGTGCCAAATCGTCATGTATCAAAATGGCTATCAACAGTCCTTAGAATGTTCATGCCTACAGCACAACATCTTTGTCAAAGCATCACACATCTGAGCAAGACTAGGGAGATGTCGGCTTCTGAAATCAGAGATTTGCTGCTCACTGGGACACTGGAGTCCTGAAGACATAATTGAGATGGGATGTTAGTGACAGCCACAGGATACAGGTGGTATTGTCCTTAGAGGATAGCCAATGTATTCAGTTTTAGAGAAAGTTTTCATTTTTTTCCAAAGGGGTATGTAGTTACTTTACCATATGTTTTAAGCTGGTGTAGTTTTTATTAAATCAATCAAATGAATCCAGTATCACTGATTCACTCATAAGGGACCAGAAAAGGTTGATTTTTTTTTTTTTGGGGGGTAGTTTTCATTCTCAGTAAAAGAACTGATTTTTAAACTGGGTACACCGCTGCCTACCAAAGCGCCACATTTCCCAGTCTTCTTTGCAACTAGATATGACCATGTGACTAAGTTCCAACCAATGAGATATAAAGAGAACTGTTATGAAACTTCCAGAAGGTCTCCTTAAAAACTCCCATTTGGCTGGAAAATGAAAAGTTGGAAGGAACATGAGCTTCAGGTGACTCCGTAAACCACATGGCAGCCCCAGGTAGCTATTTTCTATGTTCTCTTTTACATGAGAGAGATTTTAAACACTATTTTTTCTCGATGTATAGCTAAACCTAATCCAAGCTGACATTCAACCAGGGAAAGCATATTCATGTCAGAGTGGTTTCAGAGTGAACCAGATACATTTCTGCTATAAGGGACTGTGCCCAGGACCCTACCCACAGGACCAGCCCTTGTGCTCAGGAACCAAGGAGCTGAAATGAGTCATTCCCAGGCTGGTCCTAGCTGAAACAAGCTTGGTAAAACTGGATAAAAATCAGGCTTTCTTTCAACTTTAATACATTTAAAATTATTTTGCTTTTTAAAGTATTTTCAACTGAGAATATGGCTTGTTAACCAGAAAACAGAAATTGTGAAGTTCAAACAACAGAAAATATGCAAAGATAAAAGATGGATTTGTAACAGCCAGAAGCTGTGAAATATCATAATTGGTATGAATGCAAAAATCACACAGGCCTTCAGGAAAATTCTGAAGAACACTAGAAACTTCTTTATTGATAAAATGAGAGAAGCTCTGATGCTTGAAATGGTGTACTCATTTTCAAAGTCTCATAATTGAAGTGACTTAAGCTAGACTGTCCCACCAGTCCCAAAGGCTGGAAGCTTGAGATCAAGATACTGCAGAGTTGGTTCCTACTGACGCTGAGAGGGCAGATCTGTCCCATGTCCCTCTCCGATCTTCTGCTGGTGGGCCAGCCATCTGTGGTGTTCCTGCTGCATCCCTTGATCTTTCCTTGAGTACCTGTCATCTGCCCTGTGTGGGCATCTCTCACTTTCCCTTTTTATAAGGGCATCAGTTATACTGGATTTGGGGACCAGTCTACTTCAGTAGCATCTTAGCATCTGCAGTGAACCCCATTTCTAAATAAGGTCACATTCTGAGGTACAAGGGGTTAAGGCACCACACATGAATGGGATGTGAGATGCTCAACCTGTGACAACTGATAACAGACCAAGTGATTCTGATTCAATGTGGCTGGATGAAAGCAAGCGGATTCTAACAACTGCAGCATTTCACGCACGTTTAAGAGACATGCCCACTTGCAAAGTATTTGATCACAAATAACTGAAATGATGTTTAAATGAATAAAAGCTTTCAGTGGCAATGACTAGAGAAAAATGTGTGGACATGTGAACAGAAGGGGCTACGTCCCAAACAGGCAAAGCCCACAGGAGCAGCCATCCACAGAAGTGCCACTATTCAGTGTGAGCCTCAGAGCAGCTGCTTCGTCCTCTCAGGGGAGCACTGTCTCCTCTCGAGTAGCTAGGAGTACACAGCAAGGGTGGTGGGAAAAGAGGGAAGATTTTTAAAAGGAGGCATCAGAATTGCTTGAATACTCATTGTTAAAAAAAAAAAAAACACTTGAAAACAGGAATAACTTTGAAAGCCTTCTTTACTCCCAGCACAGCTGTACTCCATAGAATACTCTAGTCCATTTTTCAAATTCTGTATTAGAAAAAACATTTTGGATGGGTCTAAAATGTCACTAAATGATTTCATAACCTGTGATGCTGCTTCTGAAAACGTACCCCAAGGAAACTGCAAATAAAGACAAAGGTTTCTGCAGGAAAGTGTTCACTGAGGTGTTATTCGTAACAGTGGAAATGTAGTGGCTATCTGTGGTCTGAGGGAGGGGAATGGCTGGCCTGCTCCAGTATGCTCAAGGCAATATCCTACAACATATGGGGTTATTGATGTGTGTGTGTGTGTGTGTGTGTGTGTGTGTGTGTATGTCCAGCTCTTCTTCAGGTGATGCTGTCCCAGAGACCCAGAGGGAAATGTCACTTACAGACAGCCTGACTTGCTGCCACCTTCCGGAAGCCTGTGCTCCTGAAGGAGATTAGACCAAGGGCTCCTGAGGGTGGGAGGGGAAGAAAAGCATGCATTTGAGAGCTGCAGGATGACGGCTGCATTAAAGACGTCCTCCAAGCCAAGTACAGGGCAGGCCTGTGAACACCTGTGGCATGCCCAGAGGAACTACCATGTGATAGGTCCACACAAGCAGGGCCTTCACTGTGGAGGTCCTGATGGGATTCTCATGCCCAGTGGGGGACTAAAAGATACACAGCCATCCCACTCTGAAGGACCATGGTGGCTTGGATAATGGCATCCTAGTTTTGAGCATATGAAGACCCGTCACTGACAGACATTCCATGCGCCCTCTGTCCACCTACGCACACACTCTGGGATCTCTGCAAGGCCCTGGGAGGAGGAAGCTGCAGTGGAGAAATGCAATGCCCTTCTCCCTAACCTGATAGAGCAGGGCCTCTTAGATTTAGAAGAAAAAGGTACAAATATCTCATATACTCTAGTATGTCAATTAAGAATTATGTTATTATCTAATCATTACAATGGTATGAAAATATAATTATGCTAAGAAGTTTTAAAATATAACATCATAGGGAAAATACCCATGGCAGAAATACAAAAATGTATGCACGTAGGATGACATGTTTATTGTTGTTTTAAAGCACACAGGAAAAAAAGTCCTTGAGCAAATAGCATCAGAATGCCAATAGCTGCTGCTTCTCCTTTTTCCATAGCCTGGGAAGAGGGAACATTGGTCCTTTCTTTTCTCTACACTATGGTTATATTATTTTTAAAATGGAAAAACAATTCCAATGGACACGTGACCTTCTCCAAATTTTTTGATGATTTTCCTGGAATTTATCTGATAACAGAAGTTATAACTTAGTGACTGGTTACCAGATTTTAAGCACGTGCACGAAGTAGAAACATATTAAGATCTTTCTATTATGGTCTTATTTAAGTTAAGTTCACTAGCAGCAAATCCTAAGTATAATTTATCTATTTTGTTAAAGGCTTTAATTCAGTCTGAAAAGCTTTGGTTTCAGTATTGGTTAAATATTTATGTTGAGTATTTTTTCTTTTAGCAACTAAAAGGAAATCCATGTTTAAAATGCTCCTTTGGACAAGCAGATATATATATATATATATATATATATATATATATATATATATATTTACATAATTAAGCTAACATTTCAGCAAAAAAAAATAGTATTCTTGCTAACACTTACAATGCAATGATCCTAATACATAAAATGAGAACTTGCTTTCTGTTTTATTTTTATTTTTATTTTTTGGCGGTGGGGGGCTGTGGGGTGGTGGTTCTCCTTGTAATTTTGGAAAAGTGGCATTCCTTGGTGGTTAAGTGCTTTGCAAAGACAGAAAACCTAACTCTGCATCTTGGATTTCTCTTCAGCTTTGACATTCAATATAAGGTTTCTAAAATTTACATGCCTCCTTTCCCCCCGTCAGTAGCACTGGGATTATATGAAACTGACTCACTAAGGGACTATGAGGATTACTATGGATTTACTATGTAAAGTACACAGGCACAGAGTGAGTAAAATACACTTATATTACTGTTATTACCAGGAACAGGATTTGTTCTCCAAATGGAAGGCTTCCCTTCATTATGGGGAATGGCAAAACTCTATGGTAACCTACACAAGCCACGTCCTTCAGATATTGTCCTTGTAGTTGAATAACTACCTTAGAATAAAATACAGTTCACTGTGAACTTATTCCTCTTTATGGGACTACAGTATTTAATATACAACTAATGAAGAAAGATTAGATGACAAATTCAGCTTCTCCAGTGCTCTGTAAATTAAAGCATCTGGTGAGGAGTCAAATTCAAATGCTTACAAGGAGTAAGTAGCTCAGACTCAAGAGCAGAGTGTCAGGGAAGGGACAGGGAAAGCCAGCTGTCCAAAAGAACAGACCCTGGTCTCCTTGGGAAGCAGCACCAGGGTACAGTGGCAATGTGGTGGTCTGGAGAGAGGTGCACACTGAAAGAGACGTCTCTGTAGACAAGCAGGAATTGAAATCCAGTAATGCTAGACGTCCATCTCCCCAAAGAACCAGAAATAACTCTATTTTAAGTGTCAGGAACTAATTAAATAAAAAACAAAAACACAGGAGCCAAAGAAAACATTCAGAGCCAACTGTGACACGGGTGCCAGTTTGTAAGCTACGACATAAATGTTCCCAGTCACCTAAAACCTTCAGTAACATTCCTTTTAGAGTGTATAAAATTGTTAAAAAAAGTTTTTAATTAAAAAACATACATGTATGTTCACATATGTTTTACCATAGCCACTTGTTTTTCAAGTTAGGAAGGAGTACTTGGAAACTAAAATCGTAACTCATGTTTGTAACTGAGATATTCTCCAACCCTGGCTATCTGCAACATGGTTGAAGCCAACCGACGAGCAAGACAGCATCTGCGTGGAAAACGCTGTGGTCACACAGTCACGCACTGGATTGGCAGGGCCGCCTCTGCTGGCCCTTCTAACTTGCCTTACTCTGGTTTTACACGTTTTGCAATCAGCCTGGGGGAAGAGTGGGTCTGAAGACAGTCCCTGTGACAACAGACTTAGTGCTACAGGAGAAGATAAAAGGAAGGCTGAGTGACAGGTACAAGAAGTCAGATGTCAGAGCCTGAGATCTTTGGTGAAGGGTCACGACCCACAGAGCTCAGTGTGTTGAGAGGTACTTAAGGGCTCTGGTGGCTTTCCTGTCCAGCTCAATAGTGAAATACATACCATAAGAAACACGATACACACCAAAGAATCACGGCTGTAGGTGCCCGGGAGAAAGGCGCATGAAAGGTCGTTCTTCCGTTTCCGAAAGATATTTGTTTCATCCGACAAATGTTGATAGGGAACCTATTATGTGCAAGGGTCTAGGCCATTGCAAAAACTTGGTAAGAAGGACTTTCCAGAGCTGCTTTCTTGTAGGTGAGACTACATCTCTGAAGTGCCTTACGACACTGAAATCAGCCGGTGCTTTTCTCCTAAGGGGTTAAACACTCCAGCCAATCATAAAATGGAACATAAACACCTAAAAGAGGTCTTATAAGTAGGGATAGGAAGAGTTTGTTCAGAATTGCAAATACAGAAAACAAAGACACAGATGCTTTTGGTTAAGGATTTTAAGTCTGAATGAACTGATCAAAACCATTTTACTCCAATAATCAGTCACTCAGTTTGCCCAGCAATTATGATCAGAATATTTCTGGTGGATAGACTAGATCTTAATACTGATTCTGCCATCCCTGATGGCACATTCAGATAACAGGAGCAGGAGCTATTCCATTCCTGGATGCATCCAGAAAGTGAGAAGTAGCAGTTGACTTTCAGCTCCGTGCATAGAAAGGACTGCAGCAGCACCCATGCTCAGCGTCCAGCCAGAGGACTTGTAGTGAGTTGCCATGAACCAAACCGGTGCTGCTGCTACAGTGTGGCTCAGTGGTGGAGCTTTGCCCAGCATGCGCGAGGCCCTGGGTTTGATCCCTCGTACTGTACGAAGAAAATAATGATGCTATACATTTTATCTGCTATGAGACGATATTTACTTGTCTGTGTAAGATAGCTCATTTCCAATAAACCTTTCCATACATAATTTTGTAAATGAGTTATTTTCTAAGCCTTTACTACACAGCCATTTCCAAGAGTAGACGCAATGAACTATTAAAAATTTCAAGTTAAACATTTCATTATGTAACTTTTTAAGTACCTTATTTCTATGTATTCACTTACTTAATATCATATGAATTCTGTTGCATCTTAAAACTCTTATTTTTTTTAACTCCAAAGATTGAAATTCCAAACAGATAAAATATTAAGGTGAGGAAAACCGGAGTTTCCTTTGTCATTTTGAAACAACTCCAAGTTCACCTCGAAGAAGCCCAAGAGCGAAGATCACAGCACATACCAAATAAAACTTCTCCTTAAGAGTTGGTGCTGTGACCCACAGGAGGACCATCAAGAGTTCCCATGAGGGATCCAGACAATTCGTAGGAACCCAAGAAACCAGATGAGAAAGTGAGTGGGTGCGGGGGCAAGGAGGACACGCCTATCAATGCGTATCACATCGTTTCTTTAGTGTCACAGCTACTTAAAAGCATTGTCTAGCAGGAGAATGAACATTCTCGAAAGCAGAGTAGAAACTTCTCTCTTAGGGCTCTTCACGTATTGTGATAGGGATCAAGGGGCCCAGAGTAAAACAACTCTGAGAATACACCTGTATTCTGTATCTGATGCGGCCCAGGTTTGCTGATCCATAATAAGCCCCTTAGGAGCTAAGCTGAGCTTTCAGAGTAATCCCTCCCCACATATCTGAACCTGCTGTGGGGATTTTTTTTAAACTGCTATTAGCAGTGACTAAAACTTCTAATCCCCTGCTATGCCTTTATTATTAACACATACAATTATCATGCTGTACATTAAAGCACTGTGGAAAAAAACTTGACCTTATTTCTAAATATCACCAACTTTCTACAATAACAGTAAAATTTTCTCGGAAATACTATTTCGTCATTTTGTCTGCTTTATTGCTGTAAATTCCCTCAGCTATAAGGTTGACTGGCATCTCTTACAGGGTGTGAGAAACTTCAAAGTTCCTGGAATGGATCTATTCCTAATGCAGCTACTTCAGATATAAAGTAATCTTTCTTTAGTTCATCACAGGCGAGGGTAGATTTTCAGCTCATTCCTTGAAAGAAAAATAAAACCCATTCTGGAGGTAAATATGGTAGCTGGATACAGAATGGGATTCACCTGACTTGTAATTATCATATCAAATATCTTGGCATCTTTTCCCTGAGTTTAGCAAAGATAACTTCGTCTGAAAACTACAAAGGTACATGCTCATTACTGTGGCTGCTGCAGGCAAAAACAGATGGCCCTGCTGTCCTATGTACCTTCTTTCCCCCAACAACTCCCTCTAACCCCCTTAGTCCTTGTTATTCTAATCCTTGTCCTCCCTCAGAGTTTGTGCCATTGAAAGAGTACTGTAAAAATATGGCATATATACACAGTGGAATATTACTCGGCAATAAAAGAGAATAATATCATGTCGTTTTCAGGTAAATGGAGGGCACTGGAGAAGATAATGCTAAGTGAATTTAACCAATCCCAAAGAAACAAATGCCAAATATTTTCTCTGATATAAGGTGACTGATTCATAGTGTGATAGGGAGGGGGAGCATTGGAGGAACAGATGAAATCTAGATAGGGAAGAGGGGTGGGAGGTAAAAGGAGGGAGCAGGGGATTAGCAGGGAAGGTGGAATGTGATGGACAACATTATCCAAAGTACATGTATGAAGACATGAATTGGTGTCAACATACTTATATACAATCAGAGATATGAAAAATTGTGCTGTATATGTATAATAAGAATTATAATGCATTCCACGGTCATTTATTTTTTTAAAAATCAATTAAAAATTAGAAAAGAAAAAGAGAAAGAGAACTGTGAAAAAGAAAAGGCTTGACCTTTTTTCCACCTAAACTCAGCTCTCTGCTGGTCATTGGTTCAAGTATCAAGGGAGCAGGGAATGGAGGTTTGCCATTTTCTAACTTTCCTGGGCTTGAAGAGGATGCTGGTCACTCTGCTCCCCAGGACTTCCACCTTCACTGGTGTGATTTTGGTCCCCAGGATTTTATTAGGTTTGTTGTTTTTAAATCCTCAACATCTATGGTGGGATTGGTTGATATGAAGCCTGGATTTCTTGCTGCATTGAAGATAATTTCAAACTAACCTTTTAGAAACCAGAACTAAATGTTCCTATAAATGAGAAATAAAATCCCCCAGCAAATCACTTAAAAGATATATGAGAAACATTAAAGTCAGATTAGGGAGCAAAAGCTACTCTGTGACATACACACACTAAAAACAAAACACACCCCCACACAAAATGTGAAGGAAAAAGAAAATGTAGCAAGTACTATTTTTTTTTCTTGAGTTCTAGATATTTATAATAGGGAGGTTAAATTATGACTGTTCTATAGAAAGATAGGTGGCAGAGGGGCACCTGGTTCAGCTAAAAAAAAAATCTGAATTTAGTTGCATTACTGCTTGCTGAGTCTCAAGGATTATAAGCGGTACTAAAATTGTTGACAATTCCTGATGCAAATGATTTACAAAATGCCAACTAAGGCATCAGCTATATCTAGGGAAAGGACAAGGGACCCATGGTTTATTCAAAGAATAGTTCTAGACTCCTTATTTTTTAATTTTTTTTTAAGGATTGATTTTTACTCCAACCAGGAAAATCTTGAAGTAATATAATGGGGGTTGGGGGTTTAGGTGTTCACGCTTAGCAAGCATAGTCCCTGGGTTCTATCCCTAGCAATGCAAGAAAAAAAAACAAAAGAAAATTAACAAATTGGCTATTTGCAGATTCATATATTCAGAAATATTAATGGCTAGAGTTTTTTAACTTCCTGAAAGTATTCAAATCATTCTTTATATTTAACTTAGTTAAAACATTATTAGCATTGCACCTAATATAGTAAAATCCTGGAATTATAAGTAACAACAACACTACTAACTCAAGAAATTTAAACAACAGAGAGTCAGGATGGCAGGAAGAATGTGTGCAGATGGCAGGAAGAATGTATCCAGACACCAGGATTGCGGCTCAAACTCCACTGGGAGCTACATAAACTTGGCAAGTCACACGAGCTCTGTAATATATAAAGTGGAGATACCACCATTGCCCTCAGAGCTAAATGAGATAACACACCTAAATCACCTAGTGCAAGGCTTGGCACCTCGTCAGCACTCAGTACATGTTAGCTGCTATTAGGAGTTGCTGGTGCACTGCCCGTGGCCAACTGGGATTGGTGGCCACATCTGCCCACCTCCAAAGCCTGTGATTTTCCCACTGCTTCTCTGTTAAGAGCATGAAGCCAACATTACTATTGCTGCTCAACATGCTTAACATTATTAAGAGGTTTTACAAGTTCTAAAATCCAGATGATTAAATATGAATTCTCTCGAGAAAGAACTAGAAGAGCACACATGATCAACGCTGGCTTCTCTGAAGGATTTGAGTCTTACCCTCAGAAGGTAAAGAAGAGTGATTAACCCATGGAACCAACCTGTTCATTTTAACATTATTCCAAGGCCATATAGGATTAGCAATTCTGCCTGTTTACTTTCCACTGACTAGCAGAGGATTAAAGACAAACAAATTGAAGGTGGTTTTCAGATGCACAAAATTAAAGGCTGAGAAAGCTTGGTATTTTCAAAGTATGCTCCAATGAAGGATTCCTTTTTTCATGTTAACTGTTCTTTCCCTAACTTTTAAACATCCAATAAAATAATCTCTATTTGCTTCTCTTTGTTCTTTGCTTTCAAATACTGTAAATGACTGCTTTCCAGATAGAATAGTTATCCTCAAATGCCTTCCAATGAGACCTGCCAGATTCTGTGGTTCAGAAATAATTTAAAAGTAGAAATGTGTAAGAAATGAGACCTAATGGAGAACACTGGGTGTTTTATAGTTAGATCACTTTTCTTTTTTCAGGGAGAAATGGACAATATATACACACATGCATATGCTTATGAACATATACATACAGACCCCTGTAAGTAAGAAAATAAAAATAAATTGGCACATGTTTATTGCTCTATTTGTATTCTAGACAATAATTTGAAAGAGCAACGCATACAGACATATACATATATGTAATTGGTTTTTAATAGAAAATAAAATTCATGATGCAACTGAAACAACAAATTGCCAAATTCAACAATGACAAATTAAAACAGTAGTAGGAATAATATAACCTTTATCTCATGGGATTTGGGGGTGGGAGGAGGGGTAATGCTTTAAAGTATAGAAATTACTTCTTCACATAAAACATAATTTCTATATACAATGAATGGATTTTAAATAATGATTTGTTCAAAAGAAGAAACACCCGGTAGTGAGCTTTCTATCACTATTACTCAAGCAGAGTCTGGGATGTTCCAAGGGTAATTCACATACTAAGTAAAGGTTAATTAAACCTGGGAACCTCAACGCTATGTTCTTCCTGGATTTGTTCATTCTTTCTTGCTTCCACGTGTACATAAAACATTGACTAATGGCCAGGTACTTTATACACGTGGCAAAGGACAGACCCAGGTTCTGTCTTCCTAGATTTATGAACTTGGTGGGAACTATGGGTAGGGTTGTGTGTGAAGAGAAAGACCCAGGTCAAGGGCCCTGAGAGACTTTCTACCAAATCCATCTGAGGGAAAAAAATGAATTTAGTTACACAAGAGAAGAGAGTTGAATGTTCTAGTCAAGGAAAGTGTGGATGATAGGTAAAGGAATGCTGGGATGGCTGAAATTTAGAGAGAAGAGTGTTACCTAGGAAAGGAAGGCAGAGAAATGACCTTAATGGACACAATAAGGCAAGGATGGAGTTTCTCCTAAGGGCAACTACTGAAAGATGGGCACTATTGTGGGGGGACTAGTAGAACCCTGTGGGAATATAGGCAACTAGCACCATGCCAAGAATAAAGGCAGAGAAACCAGGCAAGAGGTGATCATAGTCCAGCTAGGCAATGATCTTGACATGGCCCAAGGAACTGGCAAATGATGGGGGACAGTGAACAAAGATCTAAAGACATTTGGCTGTTACACACAGTGTGTAGTAGAGGGAAAGATCAGTGTCACAGAAAATGCACAGGATGCTGGAGTAGAAAACTTGGGGGATGACCGTATTTTTGTGGAATGTGACACAGAAGGCAGAGCAGGCTGGAGAAGGGAAGAGAAGATGATAGACTTAGTTTTGGACAGGCAGTGTGGGAAATGCCTCACAGGCAAGTGGATCCTGACTCTAGAGCCCTGGGAAAGTTATAGGCTAAAGACACAGGTTGGGTCTTTGTGAGTTCACACATTTCCAGGATCCAATATGGCATCCATTAGCCACATGTGGATATGCAGCAAACTGAGATATGGTTGTGAAAACTGAGATGAGTTTTATACAAAAATGCTAGATTTCAAAGATGATATGAAAAAGGAATGTAGGATCAATTATTTTATATCGATAATACATGGTAATATTTTTGATAGATCAGGTTAAACACAGTATATAACAAAAATTCATTTGCTTTTGTAACACGGCTACCAGAAAATTTAAGATTATAGATAAGGATCACATTGTTTTTTTTTTTTTATTTTAATTTTTTTTTTTTTTTAACAGGCCAGGGTGATATAGACTAACAGAAGCATGAAGAATAAAGAGCAGTAATGAGAGTCTGGTCTCTGACGGAGCTGAAGGGTTCAGCACACGTCTGCAGTGGGTGTGAAGAGGAGGAGCTGAAACATGGAATCAGCTGCCCAAGCCAGACGATGCAGCCCAACGGAAGACAAGAGAAACACAGGCTCCAAGAGCCAGGAAAGGCACAGTGGGGCCAGAGTCTGCTGGGAGATCAAGTTAAGAAAAGGAGAGCAAAGCATGTTTAAGCTAGACCACAGGTACGAGAATGAATGACTTACAAAATAGTAATGCCATCATCATACCACTGCAATTTAATTTTCCTGCATTTTACGTGTATCTTACTACAAATTTACAAGTTGTTATTGCACTGCCTTCCCTTTTAAATCCAGTTCTTCCACCTTCTCCTAATGCACACTTCTGACCACCACCCCTGGAGTGCTCCTCCAGAATCACTGGAGATCCCCGAGAGGTCGTGAGTGACTGAAGACAAGCCAGAGAGCAGGAAGAGAAAATGTTGTTTTCAGATGTCATCTCTTTTCATCCCTACTTCACATACTGCCTCAACTGGGTCCTGCTCACTTGCCATTATACAATGGCTGATTCTGATAATCTCTAAAATTCTTCAAATTTTTAAACTTATGCATATCATTATTAATTTTCCTACAATTCTCCATTCAATAAAATCAGTGTTTTTCCAAGATGTGGTGGCTGCCATAATGCACCCACTATGAGCCAAACATCTGCACATTGTTTTCCTAACTTTGCTGAAGTATTTACTCAACAAATGCTTCCAGAGAGCCCACTGTGTGCTCCCATTGGAATACAGTGGTGAATGAACTGAAGTTCCACCCTCAATGATCTGAAAATCTATGGCACAGAACAAATACCATGGTTTCATAGTGATACTGCCCAGCAGCAGTGGTCTATAGGGCTCACCAGTGCCAATCCCGTACCGTTAAGTCCTTTACACTGATTACTCCATTTGATGTGTACAACGTACTGATGAGTTAGATCATGCATTAAACCTTTTTACAGACTGATTAAAAAAAAAAGGCAGAAGGAAAAAGTAATGTCTCTCAAGAGGCCACAAAGTTTCCAAGTGCCTGATCAGCATTCTAAATTCCCTCCACACCTGACTTCTCTCCTTTACATTATTTCCCATTCTTGGTGTTTCTAATGAGAAGAATGAAAGACTCTGGATTGGCATCTCTCTCCTCTTCCCTCTGGCACATTTCAGAGAGAATGGGGGCCTGCACAGCTCATCTCAGTACCCACTCTGATTTATCCACTGATTTATCCACAATAAACCTGGTGTTACGTATTCTGTTCTTCCCAGAAAAGCGACTACCATGGAGGGAATTTACACTGACTTATGTCTGACCCACCTGCACACCCCCACGGAGGCAGGGATTCTATCTGGTTTTGTATTTCCAGCCCTAGAAAAAATTTTCTGAGGCACGGGAGGTGCTCAGAAAATGAGTTAAATGCATGACAGTACACCTTCCAAATTCAGGAAATTTATACATGTACAGGCCCAAACTTTTATTTTTTACTATTCAAATACAAATCTCTTTATTCTTCTCTGAACAGCATCTTGTGTAGCATGGAACAGATGTAATTAGATCTTCCCAGGGTCAGCATTATGAACTCTAAGTTTTGTGCTGGGATGTAAATGTAAGATGCCATCAGGAGCTAATGAGGTTTGGCTTATAGGGTCCTTTGTCTGGATAACGGATAGCTCCCTAATTGCTGTGCTCATGTTTGTGCTTACTTGTAAAGGTTTTAATGCCCCTTCCTGCCACTTTCAATATGTCTGTTCTCATCCCCTAATATGCCACATCTAATATACAATAATCCAAGGAATCCAATACTTGTTTATTGGCCTTATCAAAAGGGCATGGTTTGCAGACATTGTTCCATCTATTTTAACTACTTGAAAGTCTTCCCTCCTTTCTTCTGATTTTTCAACCATTTACAAGCCTTAAGGTTAACTTAAATGTTACTCTATTTTTGCCGCAAATATTCATACTAAGCACAGGGAAAATAACCCCAGAAAGATGGCAGAAGAGCTATAAACATGTACTAAATTAATTCACCCATTTGTTCATAGAAGTGGCAACAACTTCAAAAGTCCTGGAGGGGATCTGTCTTCGCCATTAACCCACAACCTGACATGAATAAAACAGCAGTTTCAGACTGAGTCATCTCATAGTGTTGAAAACTCCACTACATACTTTGTCAAATAATCCAATATTAAAAGCATCTATCTCACAAGGGTCCCTCTTGGTCAATGATCTTTTTGTTTGGCTGTCTCTATCTTTTCTGGATTTCATTATATCTCTCCTGTACTAGAACCTGTGTCTGGGATCATGCGCCTATCCATGGACAGCTTGGGATTCTACCTTGTAGTCAAGGTTAGCTAGAAAACTGTTTGAAGGATAGAAGTTGTACTCAGAAAAGGAAGGACATACGAGGGATGTCAATCATCTTTGGGGGGGCTATATCGGAGTTGCTGTGAAGATTCCTCATCTGACAGCCAAGGAAACTTTTTAAAGGAGCAACATCTCCCTTCTATAAAGGCTCTGTGGTTGCTTTTGGAAAAACAAAAATATTCATAATGACCACTTTCTTCAGTGTTTATAACACATTGATTTTTTTTTTGTTCTTGGTGATGTTAATATATGATAAGCAATATCCCAGTTAATTTCATGACTTCCATTTCCCATTAGGCAATTTTTCATTATTTGCTAAATTTCTTTGAGTCCCTAGAAAAGTGTAAAAGAAAGGTTTATGGTCTGTATTGTTGGCATCAAATAAGACTACAGTATACTGCTCCCAAGGTAATGTTATGAAGCTGAGGGAAAACGCTTAGAGGAAGAAGACATATAAATATAAAATTAAGGAAATATGCAAACAAGGGTCCTATTCTCCAAATGGCAAAATAAACCAAGCAGTCCCAAATTTCAATAGTTGTACTACTTGAAACATGCGCCTTATTCTAAATAACACCACAAAATATTTACTTATTGCTTAGAATGTGAAATAGTATCATGCTAGAAGCTTTATATGATCTCACTTATCTTCACTCACTCTGCAGCCAGGAAATCAAACATTATCTCCATTTTATAGGAGAGAATATTGAGGTTGAAAAAGATTGCCAGCCAAGCTATGAAATCACAAAGTATAGAAAAAGGTGTGCCTGACACCATAACTAGTTTCCTTGTATACTGACCCTTTTGAAATTATCTGTATATTTGACCTTCTATTGCTGAAAATAGTAATTTCTAAGAAACTTCAGGTGTTGGAATTGGAACTAGTACATAAGAGTTTTCATTAGTATGTATTAGGATAGAAGAGTATCTACATATTCTAATTTTTCAAACAACTGGTACTAATACACTGATGGCAAAAGCTCAAAGATCTAAAGACATCTCCAAAAGGTTGTTGTGGATTTAATTTCTTAACTCAATTTCCAAATTATACTCTGGTTCAGATCATGTTATTTTCTCAGACTACTGCATTGGTCTCCTAACCAGTCCCCTAGAATTCTTTTTTATTTTTAAACAATTTCACTAAGTAAAATACCAAAAACACACAGGTAAATGTGCTCCTCCTCTACCTTTAGAAGCCTCCAATTGCACCTCCAGAATGTACTCCAGCCTCATCAGTGTGGGAGAGACAACCTGAGTAGCAGCCGCCTGTCACAGGTGCCCTTAATGGCTTGTGAGCTCAAGGGCAAGAAACTAGTTTTATTAGTTCAATAAATGTTTATTAAGATTAATTAAATCAATAGCCTTAAGGTTGGCACAAAATATCCTAGTCTTCTATTGTTTTGCCTTGTGTTTTATTCATCCCCCTCACCTTGGTAAAAAGAAATGAATGTCAAAGTATCTAATGTGCTATAGGTGGTATTCAATAATATGACTGATTCCAAAGTAAAATCAGTCTTCTGTATTTATGTTTTTGTTTTTCAGTTAATTCTTAAAAGGTATTGCATATGCAATCCAATCTTTTGTTCTAATATCAATCTTGCACTCCAGGTTGAGTTGTCTTTTCCTGTATCCAACTCTGCCTCCTCTTCTCTGGGGAGGTACATCTTTATCTTTTACTGAGGATGACCTTCCAGCTACTTCTAGCAGCATAGTCCTCTACCTGGGACCCTGACCCCCCTGCTTATCATCACCCTTAACAAGGCTGTGAGCCAATTGAGAGCAGGGCAAAGGTGGCCTCTTGTTCCCTTTGTACCCCCAAACACCTTCCCAGGATAATTGGCAGGTGATTGGCAAATGCTGACTGAGCAAATGAGTGAAAAAGAGCAAAGTGACCAACAGTGACAGACTCTCAGTCTAGGTTTCCTCAGTTATAAAAAGGTGAGAAAAACCTACCTAAAAAGTGACATTAGATATTGAAGTTGATAGTACAACCTCACAAGACTGAACATTCAGTCTCCATTCTGTTCTCCAGTCTTGGCTAATCAAGCACCATAAGATATGTTTCCTCAGTGCCCTAAACTCAAGATACTTAGAGTGAATGAATGGCCAGGTGTTGTGGTGCCCACCCATAATCCCAGTGGCTTGGGAGGCTGAGGCAGGAGGATCTCAAGTTCAAAGCCAGCCTCAGCAACTTAGCAAGGTCCTAAGCAACTCAGTGAGACCCTGTCTCTCTAAATAAAATATAAAAAGTGCTTGAGGATGTGGCTCAGTGGTTAATGGTTAAGTACAAGGGAAGGGGAAGGAAAAAGGAAGGAAGGAAGGAAGGGAGGGAGGGAGGGAGGGAGGGAGGGAGGGAGGGAGGGAGGGAGGACTGAATGAAAGTTAGTTAAAAAACAAGGAATTCTAAAGTCTTTAAAACAACAATTTCAGAAGTCTTTGATTTAAAATAACCAATGGAAATACAGGTTTCCTTATTTGCTAGAGGGAGTAGGGCTGATTGAAGAACCAGGCATCCTTTAACCAGGAATCCTTTCCTAAACAATGAGGATGTATTTTCCCAACATTCGTCCTGCAAGAGTACAGTCTTACCCGCTTTCCAGCTGTGAAACATTTGCAAATATTTTTTCTGTATTTCTCCCTCAGTTTTTGGAAATCATCTTGAGAAAAATGATTTGTAGGGTGAAATTTAGGGGTGTTGTTTTATTTTACACTCATTTTTTTAAAGGTCAGAATATTTGTTTCTTTTTTTTCTGTATGAATTAAAATAATAAATCTTTACACGGAACAAGGCAATCTATACCCTTGTCCGTTTAGCCAGGTTGGTGCTTGGCGTCTCAGAGGTTCTGTTCGCCAGGGGATGGGAAGGACATGGTGAGTCACTGTGGGCTGATGCTCAGAGAGAACAGCAGGGCCACACCCCAAGGTCACACTGTATTTTCTCCAACTGGCAGTAGCTCGCTGTTGAAGAATGATGAGAAACTGTATAAGTGTATACAGTTTCACTTATCGCTATGTATTTTATTCCAAAAAAATCTATCATGTTCAAGATTAAACAGCAACAAGTTTTCTCCACAAAGATACCCATCAGAGACAGAACTACAGATTTTTCATAAAATCATATTTTAACACATGTTTTAGAAATGCTGAACAACTATATTCATCTGACTTGTTTTTTTTTTTTTAAGTATGGAGATGTAAATAATCTCAACACTAAACTCACCAAGAAAATCCCCCCAAAATAGATTCTTGTATAATGTAATTACAAAATGTAAAGTAGCTAACACATTTTCTAAAATAACATAAAATATAAAGTCAAACAATGAATGAATAAAAATTAATAAGAACATTCAGAGGTGACAAAGCAGATCTTAATATTTTAATAAACTCTTCTAATACTATTTGCATAGATTACAGGTAACAAAAAGGTACACTGCTACTTTGGGGCAATATATCCAGTCTTAAAAAAGTAGAAGAATCTTGTGTTTTCTGCCTAAATGAGTAGACACAATCTCCAAGTAACCTAAAGTTATGGTTAAACAAATATATATTAATGAAACACTACTATACTTTCATTAATGCAAATTCATTTTAATTTTTAATTTTAGAAATCCAATAATCTATGCAAACTAAAATAATCATATATACATGTTTCATATATGTATATATACATGTATTTTCTAAAATATGTAATAATGGAAAATTTTCAAGAAATACAATAACTACAAATTGTTACAGAAAGACCGTACAAAATTTATCCATTTTTTCTTTTAAAAATACCTATAGACATACATAGAAAAGTGGAAAGAAAATTTGGAATTTCAAGTTTTCTACAACAACTCTGCGTACTTTCACAAAGTTGAAAACTACTTTTGAGACACATGGGTAATGTTCCCATAATTATATCCCTGTATGAAAAGACCACCATTGCTACTTAAAAGAATAAACTCCCTATAGATGAGTCAGAGAATTTAATATCATTCTTCTTACTGACCTCACATGTTTACCAAGATTTTATTGTTTTATAGGACAGTGTTTCACCCTAGGCCAACCCATGTACTGTAAATAAGGAAACACATCCTAGTGATGTTTCCTTGCATATCAATGGATTTTACTTTAATAGCATATTTCATTCAGGGTAATGAATAAATCTTTCACCATCCCTTAAAAATAGTATTTTCAAAGCTTGAAAAATTACTATGCAAATCAGAAATATATTTGAAACTTACAAAAACTTGTACATAGACACTCATCCAATAAGGAGATATAATGGGGGGAGAGAAATACGTTTTCTAAAGGATGATATTACAAAATGAAGTACATAATTCTGTAGGACACACAGATTTTCAAGGCATATGTTTTTCAGACCTGTGCTAGGTATTCTAAAAAACAAGTCAGGTATGGTGGCATATGCCTGTAATCCTAGTGGATGAGGCAGGAGGATCACAAGTTCAAAGCCAGCCTCAGCAATTTAGCAAGGCCTCAAGCAACTTAGTAAGACCCTGTCTCAGAAAAAAAGGGAGGGGGGGTAGGAATGTGGCTAAGTAGCTAAGTACTTCTGGATTCAATCCCCAGTTCTAAAATCAAAAATAAAAAACAAGATCCTGACACAAGAAAATAATAGCTAATAATTACAATAAAAACAGACTGTTTCCAAAGCCACTGATGCTTATAAATCTCCAAAAACAACAAATTTCATGTAAATGATTTTTATGAACAATATCATGAAACTTCCAGTTGTAAATGATCAAAACTCTTCTATATATATTTTTTTTCATTTTAGAGGTATAAGATTAAACATCTTGCAACTAGGAGAGACATGAAATGAGAACAAAAACATTATCTTCTGATTTAGCAATGGAAATGATGAAGTAATTTGATGATTTTATGCCAAGTTTATTTTATTCTTTTAAAAATAAATACTTCTACCACATAACTAGGATCACGGAATTGTTTCAATGGGGACAGGGCACAACATAATAGCTTTAAATGGAATTGAGCAAACTTAAATGACCACTTGCTTCTACAACATTCCAGAGTTTCAAAGGAGCTGTTCTGTTTGATGGGAAGTGGTCTCTAGTAAGGATTCTCCTCCCTGCTCTCGTCCCTTCCCCACCCACGGGCAGGCTCTCTCTACCAGGATTCTCAAGGTGAAGGCTACCAGCTTCTGGAGTGAAAGCCATAGGCCAGGGAGTAGACCTCCAGGCTACATGTGGCACCATCTTGGTTTACCTTAGAGGATGTTTCAAAGAAAGAGCATCAACACACCTGTATGCCCTGCATGTATCCTAAAATGTGTCTTTACTGATCACATTTTTGGATCTTTGCATATTCTCTTTTCCCCCAGGAGACCCTAGCCTGCTCCCAGTCTGATCCTTTTCCAGATCCATGACTGTTTCATTTTAATCCAAGTGTAAGATCAAGAAGAAAGAGGTCCTGCACTTCCTAAACCGGGGTACCTCTGCTCTCAGGGGTACCTGAGGAGGATGCCCAAACGCCAGCCACACTGCACAGACTGTATCCCAGACGCCTCCCAACCCCAGGGAGGGAGAGGGCAGAGTTCCTGGTCAGACGTCTCCTCATTAGCACATCATCATTGGCCAAGGACAAATGTCCTCCAAACTGGTCTCCCTCCACGGGGAAGGTCCACCCTGATCACTGGCGGATACTGGCAGGTTATCCAGGAGCAAAGCTCAAAAACAACGTCGAGAATCACACTTCTAATAGAGAGGTTTCTTTTTCAGAATCTAAAGAGGAAAAGTAAAGTTTCTGTTTTGGAGATCACAATCCGGGCTTGGGAGCTGACCTCCGCTGAATCATTTAACCTTTCTGAGCCTGTTATTTCCTTGTTTTTAAAATGGGAACAGGGCTAGGACCCACCACCTTGGGCTAGTGAGCATTAAATGAGCCGTGCGCATCAAGTTCTCTGCCGTTTGCTGAGCACCACTATCAATCAAGATCTAGAATGTGAAACTCACACAATTTTCACAGGTGAACTTCAGACACATAAAATAAAACTCATTAGGCAGGTTGAGAGCATGAAGAGAGACAAATCAGAGACCATTTTCTGCATTACACATCTGAAACGAAGGAAACCATCATCTCTGTACTAATCAAGTACGAACTCCATATATTTGCCAAAATTTCACTTAAGGTAATGTAAAATTATACTTCAACTACTGATGAGAAGTAAAATCTGTTGTCAATGTACAAATGATTTTGCTAATTCGATTATGTGCATGCCTCTCTCTACATAATATGCATATTATATAATTTGGTACAAAAACAGCAGCTTCTCATTTGAAGCTAGACATTTGTGAAACAGACATGCAGAGGGAGGGAAAAGGAATATATTTCAGTAGTTTCGTTCATAAAGGTGTATACCTGTGCTGTAGCTCATTAAGCTATGTGTAAATACACTGGGAACTTAGTTAATAATAAAACTATACAGTACAAGTTTAAACTTGCCAAAGAGACCCATGGAGAACCATGGCATATTTAATGGTCAGGGAAATGGTTTCTTCAAGTTGCCTTATGTATATGGGCACATATCCCAAGGACAGTCTGATTTATAAAAACACTGTCCCCATAGTTTATGTGTCGGTATGTAAAAACAGTCTTGTCACCAGAATAAAAACTTCAATTTCTGACAACTCTCTAATGCAAAAAAACCTTTGGATATTAGCAAGTCCAGAGAGAAAATAACTCAGTCTATGATTAAGGAGTCTTTCTCAAATAGGCGTATATTCTCAAGGAACAAAAGCACACAGTAAACAAGGCTTGGGGGGGGGTGGCTTTTTGTTTGTGATCCAGAAGGTACATTAGTACAGGTTCCTCAGATGAACACTTATTCCAGGGGAAAAAAACTGAAACACTTAAATGACAATTTAATGCAGTTTTAACACTGAGTCAAAATATTATGCATTCAAAAATACTCTAAAAATCTATAATCCTATGGTAGATAATGGAGGGTGTGTATGTGTGCACACTGTGTGTGTGTATGTGTGTGTGTGTGTGTGTGTGTGTGTGTGTTCCAAGGCTGATCTGGCACATGTGGAAGTAAATCCTTAGCAAACACTTTTTAATCAAAAAACACTTATTTTAAAATGAGCTTACATAAATGATTGCTAAACCTTCAACTGCAAACTTTAAAATTTGGCTCCACTCATTTCTGCATTGAAAATGTCAGTATACTCCAAGACAAGCCCATTTAGTCTATTGAAAAACCACCCATGCTTTTTTAATGTCATAATCATCCTCCTCCTTTGTAAAGGATCAAATTCCTTTACATAACTGTATTTCCCAACATACATTTAGTATCCTATTAAATGACTAGACTCTATGTATCATTTCATCTGGCAGATACAAAATCCAAGTCTCCTCTAAGTCATAGGTAAGTAACTAATATTAAGTAACACATATTTCCTCCAAATACAGAATATTTTGTGATAGCAAAAAAGAACCTAGGAAGAAAACCAAAAGACAGTTTTTTTTATGTTAAATATATTAACATTTATTTATTATTCCTGCTAAATGATAGCATCTTTATTATGTTGCTTTTTCCCTGTTCACCAATCCCCATTATAACTTTTCCCTTTTGATTATTATTTGTAAGGGAAATGCTAAAAAGGCATAAGCTACTTCAGCTCCTGGCATGTTAAAACGAAAAAAGACAAAAGCTACACAGAGGAGAGTAAAAAATGAGATAAATATGTTGAGAACAGACATTTTACTTCTCAACTTACAGAGTACAGTCCTAAAAGAAAACAAAAAAACAAATATCTTTTTAGAGAGAGAGAGAGAGAGAGAGAGAGAGAGAGAGAGAGAGAGAATTTTTTAATATTTATTTTTTAGTTTTTTCGGCAGACACATCTTTCTTTGTATGTGGTGCTGAGGATCGAACCCAGGCCATATGCATGCCAGGCAAGCACGCTACTGCTTGAGCCACCTCCCCAGCCCCCAAAAAACAACAACAACAAAAAAAAACAAATATCTTTAAATTATAAAAAAGGAGTGAAAGTGTCCTCTTTCAAAGGACCATATTTATCCAACTATGTGTTCCCAATACAAGACAAACCCCTTATTAAAACGCCATGCCTCAGTTCTTTGTTTGCTAAATTTAAATTATGTGAAACTGTTTAATCACTGAGGTTCTCTAAAAGCAATAGGTCCTAGAATCACAAGAAAAAAATAAAATAATGCTTCCATCTGTAAGACACTTATCACCATGCTTATGACTAATCAACAAGAGTACCTGGCTAGTAAGTTAATATTTAATTTGCAGTTTCCTTAAAGCACCCCACATTAGCTTGCTAATAGTTCTTCCATAAGCCAACTATAGTCTTGCAGAAAGTATATTGTATAAAAATAGACTATAAAGCACAATTCACACACACACAAAAATGAGAAAGACTGAAAACAGTATTTCTAAAGTGCTACATGTATATGTCACTTGCTATGTCACAGGAGATAGGCATTTTTCAAACATCACTCCCTTGGACCATTTTATTACTACAGGAGAGCTGGAAAAAAGAAGAACTCATGCTAGAATGCACTGATAAATGAATTGCTTCTGTAATCTATAATTTCGTTCCAACTTCTTTATGCAGAAGTTGCATAAGGAATTTTGCAATTTTGTTTTCTGGACCATTCAACTTGGATATCCTCTATAAAGATCATATGCTAGTTTTCTTAGAGCAACGACACACAACATTTAATCTAATGTGTTTAGTTTTGTCCACTTTGTTGAGGTATTTTAAGAAAGAAGTAATTTGGTTACTTCAAAACTGGAATAAAACTTTTAGAATGCATCGGACCACATATCTCTTACATGTTCTTCACAGAAGTTAAGATTTATCACCTATAGGTGATAAATATCCACTTGGGTGACACACAGGATCAGTACGCCTCCAAAAGGACTTTAGTGACCTTTGGTTTTCCCATTCAAAACTGGCAGATATATCTAGTAAAACCACAGGCCAAACAACACACACCAATAAATTTTCTATGTGCCCAAATAAATTAGGCATCACTCTATCTTCCATTGCTGTTCATGGATCACAGTTAAGGGGTTGTTTTTGAATTAGAAGATATGGAAGTACTGGTGGAAATCTAAAAGTTGTCTACAACTTTTTCCTTATTTTTGGCATCCTGTACCATTTTGAGAAACAGATGAAAAGATGTGTACCATCGCCTTCCATTCACACATCCATCCAGAATGTCACATATGATCTTAAGAAGCTCACAGAAACCCCCAGGTTAAGAACACATAAACTTTACAACTGGCAGTGTTGTGCATAGGGGAGTTTTGTGAGACACACACAATGAATCAGACCACCCTGTGTTAACAACAGAAACTGGAGGCAGGTGAGCATTCCCGATGAGAAAATGAGGCAGGCAGGTGTGAATGTGAACTGGGGCACAGGGGTATAGGAGGTTCCTGGTGTTCGCTTTGTTCACTTAAAACCGGGAAGAAACAACAGCAGAATAAAGTGAATGGAATTTCTTAGTAATAGTGGCTGGGAAGAAAGTGGATTTTTCTCAGGCAGTCTGTTCAAGTGCAAAGACACACAAATGATACCCTGAGCCACTTAGTAAAGTCTTGTCAATGCAAAGGCATTTTTCATCTCCCCCACCTTGCACTTCAATCTTATTTTGTTCATTTAGCATCAATCATTATAAAAAAAGAACTTTGGAAAAACAAAATTAATTATCTAATTGACACTATTAATTTACTTAAACACACATACATACACATAAGAATATTGTATATATACTCTTTATCCTATATAACAGTCTGTTCTTTCTTCTTTAAACAAAACCAAAAATAACTTTCAACTGAAACTGGATCACAGTGATGTGGTCCAAGGTTCATGCACTGTAACTGCAGACAGTATGCTTGTTAATTTCCTACTCTGTTGTGTGCATTAAAGGCTCTTACTGTAAAGCTAAGGTACTCACAGGGAAAGCAAACAACTCGGTCAATAGCATCACAGTGACTATTATAAGTAGAATTATACATTATTCAGTAATAAACCCACTTCCCTGCTAAAGAATCTTTTTAAAAATTGTGTGTGTCAGACTTACAAAACAAAGGTTAATTGCCGGGCATGGTGGCACACACCTGTAATCCCAGTGGCTCAGGAGGCTGAGGCAGGATCACTAGTTCAAAGTCAGCCTTAGTAAAACGGAGGTGGTTAAGCAACTCAGTGAGACCCTGTCTCTAAATAAAATACAAAATGGGGCTGGGGATGTGGCTCAGGGGTCAATCATTCCTGTCTGCATTTAGGGTATATCTTGAGTTATCAACCAAATCATACCAAATCATACTTCGAAATCTTTGTTTGAAACAATTTCTTAAATTCTGGAACTTGCCATTTCACGGAGTACTTAACAGGGTTTATAAAAGAATTAAAAAAAAAAAACTCTTGAGTGCTATGTGCTAGGTATTTTAATAGGAGCTATCACGAAAGTTTTCTCCTTCAATAATTATATAATTAGTATCATCTATAACATATTAAATAGAGACAGACAAGAAATAGCAATGGTGAATTTTAGTTTAGACTCCTGAAGTCTAGGGCTTGAAATCAATGGAATATATAACTCTGGCCCCAGCTGTCACCCTCATAGACAAGTGTCCTCAGAAAGCCACAAGAGCCCCCTGCAGCCTGAACACCCTGAATTGTAATGATCTCTATGTCTTTCTCCCTCACTAGACTACAAGCTCCTCCAAGACACAATCACCTACCACCAAGTTCTGGTTAATGAGACCGATCACGTATGTGACAGTGGCCCCACAGGTCTGCATCACCTAGGGATGTCGCAGCCATCTTAGCTTGTGTCCATACGCTCTGTGATGCACTGTGACGAAGCCACCTAATGACGCAGTTCTCAGGGCGCACCCTTGTGGTTAAGCGATGCACATCATTTCCTTGCAGTTTCAATGGATTAGTGGCTAGTGCATACAAAAAAACCCTCATTTTCTTCATGAAATAATCAAATTACTTATATTTTCTGAGGGCTACTATCTTCAATCTCACATCGTCATGAGAGGCGGGGAGCCTACCTTCACATAACTTTCAGTCTAGTATATTGTCACGCAGTCATGTTTAATAGTTTAGGATGGGGATCTGCTCTGAGAGATGCATCACTCGGTGATTTCCACATCACATGAGCCTCTGAGTCCACTGACACAGTCTAAGATGACTACCACAACGACATGAGGAAATGGAGTCTCATGGGACTGGTCTTGTTGACCAAATGTTGTTGTTTGGTGCGTTCACTGTATGAATCATGGTGTATTCCGACACCTAATAATAAATCTGATGAACAAAAATAATGAAGTGTTTATTTACAAATGACCTTCCAACAGAATTTGGAGATTTTCAAAAATTCAAAGATAACATAAATTAAGAAAAAAAAAACTTTAAAAGAATATAAAGGTATCTAAATTGATGAGCCACATCAGTTACCCAGGATCAGCTTAGATAGGAGAATCCTCCATAACCGAATTGAAGTGTTAAACCTTTAATCTTTCAAAAAAACAGTCTCTTTCCTGTGATATTCTTTTCTTTTTCTAAGTGTAATATAATTCCACGGTCTGTCAATGACCCAGTAATCGTGTGAACATCATTACTGTACAGGACTCTGGGGGTAGCTATAACTATCGATGGTACAAGCCAGAGAATGTGAACCCAGGTTGACCTCTGCCCAGCAGTGGCTCCACCAGCTGATGCCCTTAGAGGCCTCTCCATTGTCCTTCTCCATTTTCCTCAGACACAATGTAATGAGTGGAAAATCATGGGCTCTGATTTTAGTCTCAGCTCTCATACCTTAGCATCTGAATCTTGGACAAGTTAAACCTCCCTGGTCTATTGTCTCCTCACACCACCTATTTCAGGACTAGGGTAGAGGGCACACTTACCACCTTCAGGGCCTGCCTTCTCCTATTCTCACAAGGTGTACTTTACCTTTGATGGTTAGTGAAGTATAGGTACCTATATTTTCTGAACCAAAAATTGAAGGATAAAAATAGACAATTAGCTTAAAAATCAATATACGGATTCCCTAGAAAACTCAGGACAGGTGGCACATCCCAAGAGTGAGTACAGGAAGAGCCAGAGGAGGTTCTAGGGAATGAAATTGACCAAATTATGTGTTGTACAAATATGAATATGTAACAACGAATCCAACTAATGATGTGTAATTACGATGCACTGGTAAAATTAAAAAAAAAAAAAGACTGCAGGCTATCTGTACTAATTTCCTTTTATAGAAATTCTGAGGCTTTACCTCCACATGGTTCTTTCATGATTTCCCTCATTTAGAGAACTGTAGATATTCATTCCTGTTTTCATCTGCATAAATTTCAAGCAGGCATTGTGCACTGGAGACCACAGCAGTCAGGAAAACGGGCACAGGTCCCTCTGTAGGGGATCGGACCATCTAGGATGGAGGGTCCAAGTGCCATTTAACAAAATTAACCCAAATAATCATTAATAAGTCGGGATTAAATAAATAATAATCATAAATTGTCAGGAAGTATCATATCTCAGGAGCTCAAGCAGGCAGAGGAGTGAGGGAAGATGGGCAAGAGTCTCTGAGGAGTGAAGGAAGAGCATCCGGGGCCCTGCTCCAGAGCCACCACCGCACTTCTGTTCATGATATCTTTCTAATTCTCCCTACACCTTTCTGTCTGTCTGTCTGCCTGTCTCTTTCTCTCTCTCCACATGCCAACAGTGAGACATGGTTGAAAGGGGGCTACATCTTAAATCAGAACTGAGTCTCACCTGTAAAGGTGACCACGCTGCTTCACCTTCCGGTGCTCAATGCATCAAACAGGGAAGACACTGCCCTAACCAAGGGCCCCAGAGCACCTGTCAACGAGGACAATCCTGAAATGACACCAAGGCTCCTGGTAACCACAAGGGGCCCTCTGAAAGTGCAAACTTATTTTCCCTATGACATTTTTCTTTGTCTTTTTCTGCAGGTAGTGGTCTCTTTGCTGCCACTGTGTGTGCTCTGAAAAGAAGAGACGTTTATCCCAAGTCAAAGTCTTGCTTTGCAGAGTCAGGAATTGGACCCCTCACCACACACCTTCCTTCCTATGTCAGCCCCTCGGTTCACTTAACAGACTCAAAATAGGAATAGGTATCAAAGTCACTGGCATGAAGTGAGAAGATTTTTAAAATGAAAATATGGCACTACTCATAATAACCAAAGTCTAGGCTTTTCACAGACCCCTACATCAAGTCTCACCTATATTTCAAATGGGATAACAATACTCTTCTGCCCAAACTGCATCCAGTCTCAAACACCAGTGAGAAAATGAAAGAAAGGGTCAGATGTGGTGGGAAGAGAAAGAAAATTCTGAACAAGATTTCTCACATTTCAAAATGGAGTTTACCGTCATTATATTTTAATTCAATCACATGGCCTTATAATTCATCTTGAATTTGAATCTAAGTTTTGTTAACTGCTGAGAAATGTGACCATTTAGCCAATCGCCTATCGATTTCAGTTTAATGTCCCTCCAATGACACCATAGGGATGAACTCCATGAGACTGTCATTAACACTAAACTTTTGAAAAACACCAAATACAATGCTCAGTGTGTTCTTCCTGTCCGCTTTCCTATTAAAAATATTCAATCAATGGAAACGATTCACCACATTACTATACTAGGTCTGTTGAAAATGAAAAACATGCGCTTTTCTCCCTCACTCTGTATGACTGACACGCGGCTTTGGGAAGCACTGAAGCCCATCAGTTTGAATTAGAGGATTGGCAAATAACAGAAATCAATTTTACAAGAAATATTTAGGGAAAAGTAATCCTCTTTGCTTCCATGAATGGTAATGTTTCTGGAGCTATATTGGAATTGGCATGTTCCGCAGCAGTTCACTGTAAAGAGTAATGATACTGAGCCACACTCCGAAACTGGAGAGCGAAAGCAGAATTTATATTAGATGCCTCATTTGTAGTCTTCATGGTCCTTAATAGTATGAGCCGAGTCCTTACAAAGGCCAAAAAAATATATATATATATATATTCCATTTAATAACATCTTCTGTATGTAGCTACTAAAAATTTTCAAAGCTAATTCCCTCATTTTATCTTTATAATCATCTCATAAATTGATGGGTGTCATCATCATCTGTCACGCTGTGCCATATGGTCTAACTGCCCAAGTTCTTAGAGGGAGGTTCTGGCAGAACCAGCTCTGGAATATCCATGTCCTCGACTCCTGAACCCAGGATTTTTTAACCTTTTTATTTGTGCCATGTGTTTTTTGACAGCCTGTTGGAGTCCATGGTCCCATTTTCAGACTGTTTTTAAAAATACATCATAACTAGAAATCATAGAGAAGTCACTAACATGGATGGTTATCTAATCATTTTTAAATGTGACCCAGGAACGTACTGTTTTCTGAGTGTGTTAAAGAACAACTGTAATTAATAAATGTCATAGTTTTTAAAGTAGTGATAAACTTTTATATTTTGCGATTTCTACAACTCCTTTAATGTGATAGGAAAATGTGATTTCCTTCAATGGCACAGTTACAGGTTCTCTCTGCGCTACTACGGTTTACTGCCCACATTCATAATTGGGGGAAATGATAAATTTCAGTAAGATGCTGGTGACAATAAAAGTGTAATTGTTTTCCCCATCTAAGTTCTTGAACTCCTGGAAATTCTAGGCACTGACCGCACTGGGAGCCCTGCCAACTCTCCCAACAAAGTCCACCAATTATAAGGCGGCCACAGGAAGTTTTAAGTATTTCAACATATGACAAGAGTTGTCCTTAATATCAGTAATAAATTTAAAAAATCGAACCAAAAAAGAAAAAAGAAAAAGAAACCACAGAAATAACTGTTTAAATAAATTCAAAGCTTTTATTCCCCAATCTCCAATCTTAAAATAAAAAATATTCCCAGTCTTTATTTAAAATGACTAAAAAGGTTAGAGGAAA
Organism: Urocitellus parryii; assembly: GCF_045843805.1. NCBI lineage: Eukaryota > Metazoa > Chordata > Mammalia > Rodentia > Sciuridae > Urocitellus > Urocitellus parryii. Next base: position 22,796,593 of record NC_135540.1, read on the forward strand.
TATGGAATTTTAAAAACTTAATCCATTAAAAATATATATCATTGGATAAATTGACTTTGGTTTCCAAATCCAAGATGACGACAACACATAGGTGCACCACTCACAGGGACAGCATCAAACCATGAAGAAGGACGTGCCTGCTGGTGGCTTTCCCCAGATTCCCCCACCCCACGCTCTTCCCTGCAACAATTCCATGCGCTGTTGGTTCCCCAGCTTCAGTCTGATCCTACTCAACTCCACAGAGCACAACACGATGCTCCGGGAGGGAGACCTCAACACAACCTCCAGTCATTCCTCGACACACAGAGCGGTTTCTGAACCCAAATTACAGGGACGTGGTTCTGTTCACGGCAAGCACCTGTGCTTGCCAGGCAAGAAGCTGCCGCCTCTTTACATGACTAATACCCCTCCCAGCTGTTTTCTGTTTCTGATGAGGCCCTCCAGAGAAAACCACAAGGAATCGCTCTGAACCATCCAACATCTCTGAGTCACTCTTCTGCGTAAACTTGATTCATTTTAATCTCCTTGTAATGCCAAATCCTCCGCTCCAGAGGTATTCCTGGGGCGTCCCTGAACAATGCCATGTATGAAGAGGCATGATCTCCAGCTGCGCTGGCTTAGGAATATGCCCATGTCTACATGCCATGGCAAGTCCTTCCAATCGGCATAGGCATGAGTGCTCCTGATGAAATCCCTTTCCCTCCTGGGTCCCAGCACACACTGCTTTGGGAAAGAGCCTCTGTGCTCTCCTGGCCTGCTGCAAGTAACATTTCCTGGTTGTGCTCATTGGCTTTGCACTCACAAAGGGAGGAACCCACTGTGTTTGGTTACAGGTGGATAAATATTGGAACACTTGTGATGATACACAGACAAAATGCGTGACAGCCAAAGGCTCCCGGAACACCCATGGGGGACCTTAACGCACATGTGGGTGAGTTCTTTGTCTTTATCACCAAGCAGGCTTTGCCACAACTGGAACACGCACATGCCTCATCTACACACTGGGCACTGAAGGCAAGCTGAGGAATTCACTGCCAGCTATGTGATGGAGATGACTGGGAATTTCTGAGGCAATTTCTGCTCCTTAATTCCTCATATACTTTTCTTCGGGGAATATTTCCAGAAGATCTACCAGAAGAAAAAAAAGTCACTGCTCTAGAATTTATCTACAAATTTCAAAATAACTAACTCAAAGAACTCAAAATTGTGAGTTTTGTATAAAACTAAGGTCTTTATTCTTTCTCATCAGTTCACAAGCCTCCTCAAGAAGTAAAGACCTAGCAAACCAAAAAATTCTGCTTTATTTCCTCTTTCTCTTAAATCCAGAATAAAAAGTCTCCGCACAACCATAATAGAAATGAATTTTCTAGAATATCATTTCATCCAACAGTGACATGACCTTCTATTAGTTATATTTGGATTTTGTTAGTAAAACGATACCTAAATTATACTGGCAATGTGACCTCAACAACACCCCATCTATAAAAATGAACTACTTCACTCTGATAATTTACATAGTTACTTTTTCCCCCCAATGGGGTATGCAAATACTTTGAATATTTTAATAAGTAAAAAAAATCTTCTATAAAATCAGTGATGCATGTTATACTCCATGAACCCAAAATGATGTTTTGTCATTTCTTCGGTTAGTCATTTAAACAAGTGCTCATGTCACCTGAAAAATGCAAAAATATTCCTGTACCTTTACATTGGAGTCACTGTCAAAAAACAGTAATAATAAAATGAATCTGTCACAGATTGTGTCTTGATGCATTTCCAAAGCTGCATAAAAATTAAGAGGTGGTTTCAATTACCATAATTGAGTTGATATACTTTTACTATATTATAATTGTTCTATTGGTCTCTGTCATATCGCACAGATCCAATGTTAAAGGAACACTGCCACCAAGTCTGTGAAGATTATAAAATATTGAAAACCTTTCAAGGTATTCTCAAACTTAAAAATAAGTATTAAAATTCAGCTTGGGTTTCATATGAAAAATGTTAACGTACCAAAAGAATCCTAGCTAAGCAATCATGTATAAACAGATATTAGCCTGAAATTTGAGACACGCTGCTGAATTGAATGATGAGACCATCAGCTTGGGTTCTCAGTTCATTAGCTTAACCACAATCCCAACCTAATATCCATAAAGTCACAAAGGCAAATGTAATATACCTCCTAAGTGTAGAGAACTACACAAATCTTTCATTATTCACATCATGAAGGATTTATGTTCAGCATTACTTTAGTGAGGATGAAGAGAGAGCTAGAGCAGAATTTCAGGGAAAAGTTAACTTCTGAAACTTCACTTCTTTGAAAACCTGTGTGTCTTAGGTTCCTTGTAAACACCTTAAAAAACAAAATGTCTCCCTTTGCAAAAAAAGAAAAAGAAATTCTAAAAATCACCCACATCCTTGTCTTCTTCCACTACCTACCCACATGCCTGGACCTGTACTATCTACAACTCTCCCCACTGCCCATCAGTCACCAAGTCTTCTGGATTCTACCCAAGCATCTCGCAGAGCCACTGCTTCTCTGGATGTCCATTTCTGGGGAGGTGAGTCCCCTTCCCCTCCCCTCTGCTCCTCGCTTTCAGACACCTCAGCCCCACACAGCCCGGCTTCCCTTACTGAACTTTTCACTAGTCTCTGACCTCTGAGCCTTTGAATACCTTCAGCCTCAGCTGACAGCTGCTTACAGTGGTAGGACACCTCCCAGTAACACTCAGCTCTCAGGGTGGGAGATGCTTCCGTAAAGAAAGTGTGTGCAACTGAATTAACAGCTCTTCTAAGGAGGGCGCCAAGGGAACCGAACAGGAAGCTGTGGGTATGCTGTCCAGCTCCCCCATCTCTGCTGTTGTTAACACCGCATCCTTGTTATTATCATTAGCAACATATAGTTTGTGTGTGTGTATATAGTTTTTTAATTGGTTCTTTTCAGTTATATATGACAGCAGAATCCATTTTGAAATAATTATAAAAGCATGGTATATATCTTATTCTAGTTAGAATCCCATTCTTATGGACATACATGGTGGTGGGATCCATTCACTCTGTGGTTCTTATATATATATAAATGTACATGGGAAATTATGTCAGATTCATTCCACTGTCTTTTCTTTGCTTATCTCCACTGTCCCTTCCCTCCATTCCCCATGTGTAATCTACTGCATTTCTATTCTTCCCCTTACCACCCCCTTTATTGTGGGTGAGCTTCCACCTATCAGAGGAAACATTCGACCTGTGATTTTTGGGGAATTGCTGACTTCACTTTGCATGATAGTCTCCAGATCCATTAATTTGCTGGCCATTGTGATATAGGCATTCTTCTTTATGGCCGAATAATATTCCATTGTGTATATATACCACAATCTCCTTATCCATTTATATAACAGTATGTTTTATTATCAACAAAAATCGCACAGTACTTTCACAAAGGCAATCATTTTTGTATTCATTCCCTGACCTTGGCTACTTGAGTACATAGTCTATCAGTGCAGGAATGGCTTACTGAATTCTAAATGTAGGTGAGAGCAATAGGAAAATACATGAAGATTGGCCTGGCATGTGAACTGGCACTGGAAAGCAGAGAGTGAGTACAAGAGAAGACAGGACGAATAAGAGGCAGAAATGAATGAGACCCACACAGGAGTGAACTCGACTCATAAATCTCCTGCCGGCTTTGTCCAGTTTGAGTTTCTGAAAGACAGCCAGGTGGAGCTGTGACTTCCTTACACCCTCATGGGGTACCTCTCTGGCCCCACTGATGTCCCTTCCTGACCTGGGCAGCACATGTTAGAATCAGCTCCTTCAGAACTCCCCATCCTCTACCTGCTCTTATGCCATGAACTACTTCCTGCAAAAACACAGTCTGCACTTTAGAATTCTTAGAAAGAAGTGGGGCTGGTCACATCTGGCAATCACCTGTCAGCACAGAAAAAAAAAATTATTTCCCTTAATACAGTTCATGCAAAAATAACCCAGAATGGACTGTAAGGGCAAGGATCTAAACTGTGGTTCCACCTGGCACTGCATTCGTGATTTTATGTAGATTTAGAATGTTTGCTATAAATGGATGAAGTGAAGAGTGCCTTAGAAAATCTGTTTCTTAAAGTAGCCAGAACACGAATTAGAAAGAAATTAGAATACAATTTCACACTGATGTATATAGGCCACCTTCCAATCTGTTTCATTTGCACTCCCTCACCCCCACGTTTTGTGACATTTGCCTGTAAAAAAATGATTGTAGCCCAAATTGCAGCATCATCAGAAATATAGACTTTACCTTTTTTTTTTGGGGGGGGGGAGGGGGGTGTACCAAAGATTGAATCCAGGGCCCTTAACCATAAGATAGGACCCCAGTTCTTTTTGAGACAGTCTCACCAAGTTGCTTAGGGCTTCCCAAAGTTGCTGAGGCTGGACTGGAACTTTCAACCCTCCTTCCTCAGCACTCTGAGTCCCCGGGGTTACAGGCATGCACCTGCCTGCCAGGCTAGACTTCACTTTGAAGCATGAAAAATCAGAGCCGGACTTTAAATACTGGCGAAAGTGACCCGATGAGAGATCTGGAAACTGGCATTTAAACACGTCTTCAACCCTGCAAGTCTCCTTTCTCTCACCGTGTCTCTTAAATCCTCCTCTGTTTCTCTTCACTTTAAAGCATCATCTCCTCTTTCTCTACAGCAAATGGATTGTGCCCACCTGGTATCACTAAATAAATCTGTATTTAGAGACACTTATCTGTCCCCTTGGCAGGATCTTAATGACAGCAAGACAAAACAAGCACAGCAGCTTTGCAGAAGAAAAGAGCAGAGATGACCACAGAGCAGCAACAGGACGGGCCACTGAGCTCGCTGGCAGCCATGCCTCCTGTCACTGTGTCCCCCACAGACCACAGAGAATTGGGGGGCACTTCCATTTTAGAAGCAGTGACTTTCTAAACCAGTAACCACACACATTCTTACACCCCGAGATGCTGCAGCCGGCCCATCCACGGGCACGCCCACACTTTGATGTGTTTTTCTAGTGGTGGTGATGGATGGTAAGATTTGTCCCACGGGGATAGATGGCCAGTGACAGGTGCAAGACAACTGGCCAGAGTCAGCCGTGCAATCTGACCACAGAACAAAGCAGAGCCCTTGCTCCTCAGGCCCCAAGAGCCGGTGACTGACCAGGTCAGACAGGCCAAGAAAGGCATAGAAACCAACCAAGAGTTCAGAAAGCAGCCTCTCTGTCCACTGAATACTGATTTTCCTATGGATCGGCATTTGAACAACCTCACTGCAAACCAACGACAGTAATCCTTTTCTTTTTCTTTTTTTTTTAATTAAAAAAAAATGACAGCGGAATACATTACAATTCTATTACCTATATATACCACAAATTTTCATATCTCTGTTTGTATATAAAGTATGTTGACACCCAATTTGTGTCTTCATACATGTACTTCCAATAATGATGTCCATCACATTCCACCATCCTTGCTAATCCCCTGCCCCCTCCTTTCCCCTCCCACCCTTCTTCCCTACCATAATTCAATGGTTAAAATATATGTACACTTTAAAGCAATGAAAAGGTTGCTATTCTTTTTTTTTTTTTTTTTTTTTTTGCTAAAGTTTTTCCTGTGAATGTAATCATGAAAATGGTATGGTTAAAAGAAACATATAATTAGCTTTCCACATAACTATTTTTTCAAATACTGTGTGTGTGTGTGTGTGTGTGTGTGTGTGTGTGTGTGAGAGAGAGAGAGAGAGAGAGAGAGAGAGAGAGAGAGAGAGAGAGAGAGAGAGAATGTGTCTACACGTGAAACAAACAGATGTACATTGTTTGGGGTAAAGTTATTACATGGAATGTTCTCAAAATCAAGGGGTTCTAGCAGGAGTTTGCCCAAATATGAAGTACAGAAATCAAAATAAATGAATACCAGGAGAGCTCAAATTTAGATTATCAGGAAAAAAACAGAGGATGTTCCCATAGTCTGGTTAACTTGAAGACAAGGAAGAATCAATCTTGCCAGTAAGCATTGACTTGGGGAATTATGAATATAGAGTTCCTTTCAGTAATATTAGATAAAAATTTTTCTAGGCCTAACTGCAGAGAGGACTAGATAAATGGCCCAGGTCCCTTTGGTTTGGTGAGTTTATAACACCACCATTCTGTAAATATACAAATCGAGGAGGCTCCCAGAAATACTGTTTAGCCTCAGAATTTTAAAAGCATATCCTGTCTTATAAAAGAGAAAAATGTAATACCTAAGTGGTCCATTTAAAATTCATGCCAAATTCATCAGAGAAAACACACACACACACACACACACACACACACACACACACACCTGGAGGACAAGATGTTTCCTTTCCTTTATGTCTAGAAGGTCTCCCAAAGGCCTATGTGTGAAAGGCTTGGTCTCCAGTGTGGCACTATGGGGAGCTGTTGAAAACTTTAAGAGGTGGGACCTAGTAGGTGGTTTTAAGTCACTAGGGATGTGCCCTAGAAAGGGACTATGAAACCCTGCTTCTTCCTCTTTTTTTTTTTGGTTCCCAGTTCTAACATGAACTTTCTCTAACATGTGCTCCTACCATGATATACTACTTTGCTACAGGCCCAAAAGCAACAGACCCAATCAATCGTGGTCTGAAATCTTCTAAATGGCTAACCCAAACAAACTTTTCTTCTTTTTAAGTTGATTACCCAGGCATTTTGTTACAGTAACTGAAAGGTAACATAATATTCAAAAGCACCATGAATTCTGAAGCTATCAAATAAATTTAAATGCCATGTTTTCCTATAAACTGTTAAAATGAAAACATCATTGTTATGGTTTGGATATGAGGTGTTCCCCAAAAGCTCACATGTGAGATAATACAAGAAGTTTCAAAGAAAAATGAATTGAGAATCTTAACCCAATCAGTGAATTAATCCCTGATGGGATTAACTGAATGGTTAACTAGAGGCAGGTGGGTGTGGCTAGAGGAAGTAGTTAATTGGGGGTGTGGCTATGGGGTATATATTTTGTATCTGGAGCTGGATTCTCTCTCTCTGCTTCCTGATGTGAGCTACCTCCTACCGCCACACTCTCTCACTGTAATGTTTAGCCTCACCTTGAGCCCTGAGGAATGGAGCCAGCCTTAGATGGACTAATTTGCCCTCCTTTTACCTGCAAATGCCATGATTTTATCATCTTTTATTGCTGAGTAAAACTGGAGAAGATAATGCTAAGTGAAGTTAGCCAATCTCCCCCCCCAAAAAAATGCTGAATGTTTTCTCTGATACAAGGAGGCTGACTCATAGTGGGATAGGGAGAGGGAGCATGGGAGAATACAGGAACTCTAGATAGGGCAGAGGGGTGGGAGGGAAGGGAGGGGGCAGAGGGTTAGCAAGGATGGTGGAATGTGATGGACATCGTTATCCAAAGTACATCTATGAAGACATGAGTTGGTGTCAACATACTTTATAGACAACCAGAGATATGAAAAATTGTTCTCTATATGTGTAATAAGAATTGTAATGCATTCTGCTGACATTTATTTTTTTTTAAAAAAATTAAAAAAAAGAAAAAATAAATAAAAACATGAGCCCTCAAATAAACTTTTCCTCCCCTATAGTTGTGCTGGTCAGATCTTTAGTCAAAGCACCGAAAAGCTGAGTAAAAAAATCATCTAACTTAATCCATATTAACTTGAAACATATGTATGATGATAGAGACTTTACTGTTGGAGAAACTAAAAATTAGATACAATAAAGGGGACATTGTTTAAGGTTATAAATTAATGCATAACAGCACAAAATTAAAAGGAGGGGAAGAAACACAACTTTTCACCATTTTCCCATGAAAATGATTGTATTAGCTTTCTACTGCTGACCACTGGAGAAAAACCAACTTAGAGGAGAAAAGATTTATTTTGCTTCCTGGTTTCAGACGCCTCCATCAAGGCTGGCTGGCTCTTTACCATGGGCCTATGGTGAGGTACAGCACCTTGGTGCGGAGGGCGTGGAGAACAAAGCTGCTCATCTCAGGGTGGCCAAGAAGAGATTATGGGCAGGGGGCTAGGGACTAGCTAAAGTCTCCAAGGGCACACGCCAAGATCCACCTCCTACAGTTTATCACCTTCCAATACTGCATTCTGCTATGAATTTGTCAGTGGGCTGATCCATTGATGAGGTCAGAGTTCCCATAATCCAAAAGGCCCACCTCTGACTATTTCTGTATGGTAGGCTGAGCCTTCAACTTAAGAACCCTGGGGGGATATTACAGATGAAAATCACAAGAACGATCATCCCTATGCCCTGGATTTTTTTTTTTTCATTGATTTATTCCGCAAACATCTATAGCTACCTTATACCAACTACGGTTGTCCACCTTGATATAAAAGAAATAATGATTAACATTGTTCATACATCAAAAGCGCATGGTCCCAATTTTAGAATATACCTAAAAGCAGAAGTAAAATACACCAGCATAATGTTTTAGCAAATATGATCTTTCAACCATCATGTGTCTGAACTGAGATCTATTCTCTGATCAGATAAAATGTTAAACATCATCTTGTCTTTTCTTATTTAAAAAAAAAAAAGTTCCATCCATAAATGAACCGGATAAGAAAGATGTTTTAGTTTCTGAAATGTCCTCACGACTTAATGACAATGGCAGAAATGGTGTTCTGAACTCTGGTCTCCTCCTGTTTTAAAAATATTTTATACCGCCTCTTATTTACATGTCTTGTTCAGCCTTTCTTCAAACAAAAGGCCTGGTACGGACTACTGTTATCAGCGATTCTGTTCAAATCCTTGAATGTGACGTGACCCACAATTTCAGCATTCCCTTAAAATGAACAGATGACGCCAAACACTAAAAAAGCTTTCAAAATGTATAAATAATACTAAAAAAATGGCAAGTCATTTCAAAACATGACTTGAGTCATGAGAAATATTTCTTACTGGTAGTCAGAAATACAATGTGCCTGTAAACAAACTAATTCATAGCAACTTATTTTAAATAACACATTATGAAATACTCTCAAAAAATGGCTTCTTACCAAATATAAACATCTGAAAGGAAAATGCTGATTACTTCTTTATTCTTCAAAGTCATTAACAAACTCAGACATTCACTGGATCAATTCCAAAGAAAAGTTATTAAGTTACGGTGTGAGTTTAAGGGGCTAATTAAGTATGCCAATCTTCTACTCATTTATGTCTATTCTTTCATTAGTTCAGTCCTTGAAAGAACTTTTTCATCTTTACTTAAAAAAAAAAATCAGTGGTCCCACACTCTAGAGGAATTTACTTACTCCTTGAAATTGAAAGACATTTTTTTTCATTAATATATAATTATATAGATGCTTGTCTTACGATCTGGAAAAGTATCCCAAGGAAGTAGACATCTTGGATTAGACTTTAGCATCAACCAGCACTTTATGCAAGTAGAACCAATATCTAATGGGATTAAACATTATTCCTTATGGTGTGAAGCAATGTTCTACTCTGATCTCCTTGAAAAGAATTCTATTTGTCTTTCTTTCCAAGGGAAGCCAAGTTCCATCAGCATATTAAACCATTCAGGGCTGGTGGCACCTTCCTCCTGCTTGGAAGCCTCTCTTGGCTCTCTCTGGCTCCTTCTGACACTGGTAAAATCCTACCCATTTTACAAGCCCAGCTCAAATCCACCTTCTTGAGTCAGTCTTGCACAATCTCACCAGGTGCAATTCCTTTGTTACACGTGCATGACACTCTCATTCCCTTGATTTACAGCTAACTGTGGCCCAGCATGCCTTAAATTCTTGTTGTCCAAACAACAGAAGTGTTCTTCTGAGCATGGCTCCTTACATACTCAACAAAGGTTTGCCAACTCAAACTGAAAGATGCCATTTAGAAAAAGCTGAAGTTACATGTAGTCACACAATCTAAATTTAATGCTTACAGTACACCTATGATACAGAAATTCTCTTCATTTTAGATAATTCAGAATTAAAACATTTGCACTAGTTATTCTAGGACCAAAATTTGGGAGGAAAAAGAACAAGGATTCAAATGGAAGATCTGGGCACCAACCTTAACAGCCCAAAGCTCTCCAGCTGCCTCTCATACATGAAATGATATTCCCCACCCAGGTTTTATCTACACCACAACAACTTAAAAATGACCAAATAATCCAATCTGTAAACCACTGGCACGTAATCTATAAGTACATTCTATGAAGGACATCAAATGATGTCATTCCTAAATGGAAAAGAATTCTATACAATCTGTGGGAACAAAAGATACAGGTTGAACTTCCCGAACTGAAAAACCCCAAATCAGAAATGCTCCAAAATTTCAGATTTTGTAGTGTTTTGGGTTTTAGATTAGCAATATTTCACTGGTGACGTTTGTGCAAATATTCCAGAATCTAGAACCTCAGAAACACTTCTGGTCCCAAGGATTTGGGGTTAGAAATACTCAACCTGCACAAGAACAACCTGTTCCTTTAAGTTATACAACACTACAAAATTCTACACCCACATTCTTTGTTTATGACACATAATAATTGTACATATTGCTGGAATACAAGGGGATACTGCAGTCTTATTTAACCTTAATTTTTATAAGACAAAAACCAAAGTATAAATAGCCAATGCATTTTACCCAAATTTTAAAATTATTTTCAATAAACAATGAACATCCCCCTCAAATTGAAAATATATTAGGCTTTTATAAAGCAAGTGGTGGAGAAGTTTGGGATAAGAAGGCATCTTATTTTTTGTTAATTATCTATGCTTTCTTAAATCTCCCCACATATCCTAAAAGACTGACATTAAATCTGATGATAAAAATAGGACTTTCCACTTTTAATTGCATCTGCAAAATAAGACAAATATCCTTTATTTACAGCCTAGTGACATTTCCTTTTTGTAAGAAAACAAATTAATGAGTGAAATGAAAAAGTAAATATGTTGACATGTGTCTATCGAGTATAAAATAATTCTAATGTCAGTGAAGCAGGAAAAGACAATACACATAATCTTAGCTTGATTTTTTTTTAAAAAAAAACAATTACAATATACATTTAATTCCTACTTAGGCCTAGGAATCTGTTTCTCTACAAAATTAATCAAATGGCAAATCTTTTAAATTCTGACAACAGTTTAAAGGCAAAATAATCATAGAATTTAATCTTAAATATCAAGAAAGTAGCTGTGGCTTTCTGGCATCTCTATTTTAATAACACAGCAAGTAATCCTTTTAAAAGTACCAAATTTCCAGGCTTTTTCTTAAATTTAAAAAAAAAATTATTCAAAAGAGACACACCCTGTAGTTGAAAGGCAGAACCCCACACCCTTCCCTCTGCCCCTTTTTAAATTCAGTTGCAGCCACACACATTCAGACAGAAGGGAGGCAACTCGGTAAACATCAAAAATAAAGCAGGCACATTAAAAGTGGGATCTAAAAGCAAAAGTATTCCAGGACAACCAGAAGTAGAAGCATGATAGTATCTCTGAAATAAGCAGGAAAATGCCTGAAAAAAAAAAAATCTGCTTTTAAAGTAGCATGGAATTAGCAAGTATTGTGTTTCTACTTAAGTCCTCTTCATTTGTCAGGAGAGGAATTAAGACTTTCAGATCTGAAGAGGAATGGAGTTTTTATGCTTATTTCATGGAAAGGGACCCAAGGTTAGGAGTATGGGCCCCAAAGAAAGGACACTTTGGGCATTTGCCCCTAGGCCACAACAACTGTTTTTTTTTCTCTCTTGGGATAGAAGAAACTCTTTAGTGTAGAAGGAAAAAGTAAATAAAGGGAAGAACTGTAATTCTTGAGCCTGTGCCAGTTTACAGTATTTAAAAAAAAGAATCTGCGCCACAGCTTGGCAGGCGGCCATATTTACAGTAAGCTATCTAGTGTTTTGCCCAACAGGAAGAACAAAGGGCTCAGTGTAGTGCTGCTGGTTTTGTGTGTTTCAAATATTGTACAAGGAAGGAATGTGGCCCCACATGCAATGGACCCTTTCCCTCTTACAGCTCTGTCTCCTCAATGGCTCTCAAAATATGGGCAAAGGAGTCTGTGAAAGGGCCAGAGAGCTTATTGCTCTGAGTTGAAGCTTGCACTTTAAATAACCATTTATTTCACTTATTAAAAAAAATGCAACCTGACCATTGGTTTAGTTCTAACTTTGGAACTTCAGAAGCGTTCGATGCGATGGTTAGCAACCTAGGTAATTCTGCCTTCCGGGAAATGCTAACCCTGAAACGAGAGCCTTAACTACAATTTTTTGGGGGTGAGGTTTGAAACGTACCCTTCCATTACATTATTAGGAATTTTAACAAATACATAGACTGAATAACATCAGGAAAATTAAGTTAGAGATTCAACTGCTACTTTAATGTAGTACATTCCTCGTTTATTTTTCCAGAACTAAATCAAAAGGCAATGTTATAGTTTTATGACCAGCATATTAAAATCAACAAGACTTTTCCCCTCAAAAGTATAATTCTTTTGAAACTCTGCACAAATAAAAATTAACATTAAGTATACTGATGCTGCTTCTACTTCTTTATATGTGTATATTCAGGATTACATATTTACTTGGGTTGATTTTTTTTTTAATTTAAACTACAAATAGGAAAGACAACAGCATATTCCAGGTTTAACCTTCCATGTTCTCATTGACTTTTCATTCTAGTGGGGCAGGAAGACAAAAGAAGGGTAATTAAGAGATAGACCATTAGATAATAATCACTGCTAAGGAGAAAAAAAAATGAATGAATGAGAGGCTGCATCTTGGAGCAGGAAGAGGAGAATAAGATTTTGGATAGAATTCAGGAAAGGTCTTTTTGGAAGGTGAATTCTGGGTTCACACCTGCAAGCTGGAAGGGAACTGACTAGCCTGGGACAGGGGACAAGGCAAAGAGAACATTAGCTGTTCCAAGCAGCAAATGATGGGGTTTCCTAGGGAATAAGCAAGTATGCTCAATGGCTGTGCAGTTCTTTCCAAAGGTGAGTGTCAGCAAAGGGCAAAGGGTTTTATTTAAACCCAGATGTGCTCTGCACAAACAGGAACCAGACCTTGGTAGAAGGGGCACCGGCAGCTGATGAAACTGTCAGAGAGAAAAAGTAAGCAAAGGGCAGGCAAAGGAGGGAAACAGGAGGTTTGGGGGGGGTGCCTGCAGCACAGTAATCATGTTTATCATCGCCAGGTAGAAGACACGTGGAGAGCTTATGAGAAGGCATCTCAGAAGAGTTTGCGGAGCTAAGGAAAGGAAGTCACTAATGATGCCAGACACCTCCACAGCACAGTGGTTTATTGACTTTTTGTTCTGTTTCATTGATGTGTTTTGTTTCTCACTTTTGGGTGGCAAATGGAATACAGGCAGCGGGACCTGAGAAAGGAATGGGTCCAATGAAGACCACCACTCTAGCACTGCACAGAAGTCAGCACTGTTTTAGGGACTTGCACCCAAGTCCCTGCCAGAGGGACATCCTCAAACTTTCCACTCTGTATAATGCCAGATCCTTCACATGGGCTGCAAGGTGGTTAAAGGAATGTGAATATGAACCATGAAGGTTCAATTTCCCTACATTCTGTTTGCCATGGGGCTTTTAAGAAAAAAAAATGAAAGATAGCAATAAGAAAACATTCCAGTCAGAATGGCAATTATCAAGAATATAAGCAATAAGAAGTGTTGGCAAGGATGTGGGGTAAAAGGTACACTCATATCGTACATTGCTGGTGGGACTGCAAACTGGTGCAACAACAATGGAAAGCAGTGTGTAGATTCCTCGGAAAACTTGGAATGGAACCACCATTTGACCCAGCTATTCCACTCCTCGGTTTATACCCAAAAACTTAAAATAAGCAGACTACAGTGATGCAGCCACATCAATGTTTATAGCAGCTCAATTCATGAATAGCTAAACTATAGAACTAACCTAGATGCCCTTCCACAGATGAATGGATAAACAAACTGTAGTATATGTACATAACAGAATATTACTCAGCCTTAAAGTAGAATGAAATTATGGCATTTTCCAGTAAATGGATGGAACTAAAGAACATCATGCTAAGCAAAATAAGACAATCCCCAAAAACTAAATGCAGAATATTTTCTCTGATAAGTGAATGGTGATCCATGGGGGACTGGGGGGATAAAGAAACTTTGGATTGTGCAGAGGGGAGTGAGGGCTGGGGTGGTGGGGATGGGAAAGATGATAGAATGAAACAGACATTATTACCCTATATACATGTATGATTACACTACCCGATGACTCAGCACCATGTACAGCCAGAGGAATGAGGAGTTATGGCCAATTTGTGCACAATGTGTCAAAATGCATTCTATTGACAATGTATAACTAATTAGAAAAAAGAAAGAAAACTTGCAAAAAATCTCAAAAACAGAAAAGATGAGCAAACAAAACAAGTTACAATAGAGTACACAATATGACCTATGAATACTAAAGCTAGAAGATTACATATTTACTTGGGTACTAGATTACATATTTACTTCGGTACTTACTAGAGATTAAGTATCTAATTGAAAAAGCGTTGAGAATTAAATTTTTTTCTCATTTAACTGGGTACCTAAACTTACCTCTTCAGGAAATCTAGGTATGCATAATGTTATTATAAGATAATTGTTCTTTAATGATTCCATTTAGGGATATAAATGAAAAATTTGTTTCTATACCAGCAATCTTCAGATTGAGATGGTTAGGAATTCATCAGTGAATCCAGGAAGAGAGGAAAGGATTCAAACCCCGGTGTGCAAGCAGGCAGAGCGTAACTGCACCGCGTAAGCTCAATGTGACCAGCAAGCCCAGCCTCCCTCCCGAGAGTCCCACCTTGATGAGCCAGAGGCCTGGGGTACCCCCACCAAGAGTCCGGAAGGTCTGCTAAGCTGAATTTTTCAAAGAAGTTTAAAAACCATCATTTTGTTAACAATTACAACTTCTATTCAGAAACAAGAATTGGCAAGAGATAACAGCCCTATTTTGAAAGAAAAGGAAAAATTGTGCGATATTCTCCCATGTTATCTACTAAATAAGCAACTTCCATTTTCTAATGATGTCAGAGGTAAAGACAATGATGAGATACCAAGGGTTTAAGTCATAATTAGAAAATGTCTTTTCAAGCCTTAAGGAGAAACAGCAGCAGGATGACAGTAGGTCTGGCCACTGTCCTCGCTCCTCCTCACCCAGGCCAAGGTGAGCCAAGCCCACGCTGCATCTCATCACTCTAACACTGACCAATCCTCTATTATCACCTAATCTGGAAAACTAAAATTATGATTTGAAAAGTTCATGAAAAAGAGATTTACCTAATTCTTATATTATTCATGAAGGCATAAAGGAAAAAGTTAGGCATCTTCTTAAAATTTAGTAATTTAGTGTAAATATGGTGGCAATGGTACTATGTGTATACATAGACCTTTTCATTGAGAGATACTTTAGGTATCATGCAATGCATGCTTTTAGAGCATGCACATCAGAGGTTTGTGGTATATTCACAAAGTCGGGTAGGGTAGGCATTTTATATGAAGTGGTGGGAAACTTTCTGATAAATGAAATCAGACCATCTGTGGCTTTCTGTGTGTGGCTTCTTGCACTTGGCATCCTGTTTTCAGGGCTGAGGCTGCTGTTGCAGTATGTATCAGTTCTTTTGTTTTTATGGTCCAGTAATACTCTATGGTGTGGATACACCACCTCTTGTGTATCCACTTACCAACCGAGAGACTCTGGGTTGTTGCCATTTTTTAGTCTATTATGTATAAAATTGCTGTGAACATTCATATACAAGCTTTTGTGTGAACATATATTTTTAGTTCTCTTGGAATCGCTGAGTCATACAGTAAGGTTATGTTTAACAGTTCAAGGAACTGTCAGCCTGTTATCCAAAGCAGTTGCCCATTTTACATTCCCACCAGCAATGCCCGAGAAGTCCGACTGCACCATATCCACACCACAATTATTAGTTTCGATCACAGGTATCATTGCAGGCACAAAGTGGTACCTCACCGTGCTCTTGATGTACGTTTCCCTAGTGACTAATGATGCTGTGCATCTTCTCAGAGCACGAACTTTTAGAATAATAGCTTTTCATACCATTTGGTTCACCTTATAAGTGGCATAATAATAACTTTTTAAAAATCTCGTGTAACTTTTCTTACATATTTATACCTCACAAAAGTTTTACATGCAGACTTATTTGAATTAAGAAAACTATCAGAGGATAATCAAAAATAAATTTTAAAAAATTACATACAGATATAAAGTTGTATACATGAACACACTAAACATTCGTGTGAGTATATATATGCATACCTGTTTTGCCAAAAATAATCAGTTGATGAAAAATTAGGATAAGAATTAAAAATTGAAAAAAGCAGTTCAATATCTTATAACAAATTGCAAATGGAGGTAAAAGTGAGCTGGCCCAGTTATTCAAGTGCCATTTATTAATTTTTTTTAGAAAAATTACTGATTCTAAAAAATAATCACTATGTTTCATTATTTAGTAAAGTTCATGACTTTTAACCAACTCCTCTGATGTTTCTATTTTCCAAACTAGAATAAAACATTAACTAAATTATATTCAGGAACACTTCATTATTAATTGAAGTATTAGAATGTACACTTTCCCGTATGACCAACGTGTACACTGCAGTCACAACACAGAAGGCCTTTGGACAACGAAAGATAGTGTAAAGAGTACTATTTAAAATACGAAAAACGCAACCAAAATGTTCCTGTTTTTTAAAAAACAAAAGAATAAATCAAAAATCTAGGGCTGAGGTGGGGGCTCAGTGGTAGAGTGCCTGCCTACAATGTTCGAGGCACTGGGTTCAACGAGGAAAGGAGGGGTAAGACAAGATAATTCAAATGGAAGAAGTGATTTACAGTAGAAGGGGTAGAGAGAGAAAAGGGGAGGGGAGGGGAGGGGAGGGGGGATAGTAGAGAATAGGACAGACAGCAGAATACATCAGACACTAGAAAGGCAATATGTCAATCAATGGAAGGGTAACTGATGTGATACAGCAATCTGTATACGGGATAAAATTGGGAGTTCATAACTCATTTGAATCAAACTGTGAAATATGATGTATGAGGAACTATGTAATGTTTTGAACGACCAACAATAAAAAAAAAAAAAGAAAAAAAAATAAATAAAACTCGTTTGTTGGAAGGAAAAATAAATAAATAAATAAATAAATAAATAAAATAAAGGTCCATTGACAACTAAAAAAATTTAAAAAGAAAATCTAAAGTACTGTTTGGAGCAACAGCTAACACATTCAGTCCACCACACTAATTTGTTCAGGGTATGCTCCATTTTATCGTTTAGTAAGTGAAACTGTAACTTTTCCACTGAAAGTAACAAACCCATTTAGTGAGCTCTACTAACATCTGCATGAGCATTTTAGATACTAGGTTGCAAAGACTAACCTTCCAAAACACACAGCGTACTTCAAGCCTCTCTCTATACACTGGTACATAGAAGGCCCTGTCTAGAACTTTCTTTTCTTCAGCCTACCCTCGCTACTGCCATCTAATTTCAATTCAATACAGTTTTTTTTACATAAACCTGTTCCTGACCATTCCATCCACTGAATCCCATGTATCAGTACAGGCAATTAAATTCACAGGTTGGTAAAAGCAGCTTGATTATGAAGACTCAAGGATGACACCCAAGTTTCTCATTTGGTTGTACAGAAGGCTACACCCCTGGCACAGAAGCCTTCAGAAAGGCACCAGTCAAGTCACAGAGCACAGTCTCCAAATCAGGAGGCACAAAAGTAGTTGCAGTCCATTCTAGGATCTCTAAATGAGTTCGTTATTATTTATTCATTCATACATCATTCAACATTTATTATGTCTCCTAAGTGCCAGGCCCTGAACTAGGTGCTAAGGATAAAAATAAGGAGATGATCCAAGCACTTAATAAATATCTAATATTAATCAAGCACTTACTGTGGAACAGCTGTTCCACATTCACATTACCACTTTTAATCTTCACGGTAAGACCCCACTGCACTCGTTGCATAAAGAATCCACTCTCAGAAGTTAAGTGGCTTGTCCAAGCTCACAAAATGAACCCCTAGGCAAGCCTAAATCAAAACGTCAGTCTGTCCAACTCTAAAGTCATCCATCCGCAGTACCTCAAATAGCACAATCAGTGAGGAGTGCATGAAAGCTATACACTACACAGATTACACAGATGCAATAATTATATACATGTAGCACCAAAGTCTAATTTCCATGACATCACATATGTGTATTTCCAATTCATAACATTTTCTACAAATGCTATATAAAAACCAGTAATCAAATTAAGAGTGAGTTTTTATAACACAGCCCATTTGTAAATTACCAACTTCCTATTGTCTATTCCATGTAAAAGTCACCAAGTAATATTCAAAGGAGGAAATAATCAGGATCTTAGAAATAAAATGGGATTATACATAAATAAAATAGGTATACTGCCTCACCAACATCCTTAAGAAATATAAATGGCTGAAGTCTCATTTTAATCTGAGAAAAATATTTTCAAATCCAATTTGCAACCACAAATAAATATAATTTATCTAAAGTATAATGAAAATGGCTGATACACAATAAGTAAAAACACTCAGAATAATCTCAAATTTAACCTGACAAAAGATAAATTGTTCACAACTTGATATTTTAATGTCTGATAAAATGTAGGGTAGCATGAAACATCACACAACATGTTTCACTGTACAAAAAAATGGCTAGAGTAGGAATTAAAGCAGCAATTTTGAATAATTTTCCAGCATTCTCTTTCTGAGCTAAGAAAACCAATCATGCATTGGGGATTAAGGAGGAGATAAACCTCTTGTATTAAGAGCTATTTTGCCTTCATGTAAAGCAAGGCAACTTGTATTAGTATTTTTTCCTTACTTTCCAGTCTGTAGCATCCTAGAAATCCAGCAGATCTTTGCTTCTTTTGGAATGAGTTCACCCTTGTTGCCCTTGGTTAACAATTATGGGCTTTCTCTATTTTGAATGTATCTGAAATCGAACATGACACCTTTGCTGCAATTTTATGAAGTTTCATAAATGTTAAACAACAGCTGTTTGACATGGGATTTACCATGCCACAGTATAAACTAACATTACCAGTGCAAAGGGTCTAAGTTTACAACTTTAACACTATAACCCAAGGACACAGCATGACTTCATAGAGTCTATAAATAAACACCTTTTAAAACTGAATGACAGCAATAAGGAACTACACATTTAGGAAAATAATCCAGTAGAGGGGAGGGCTGATGGTTCTTAAGAACCAAGATTCACTGGCAATTTCTCAGACGGAAAGACAATACATTTTATGTAAACTCTACCTGGCATCAATTTTTCTACATAGTCAAAACAGAATTATCATTTATGATAATTCATATTTTCTACCAGCAAAAATATTTAAAATGTACAAATAATATCTTAATTTTTTGAAGATGCATATGAGAATACTTGGTAGCAATTTTACTTCTTATTCTTATATATGCCTCACATACAATATTAATATTCATATTTATTTCAAAGCACACTGGATTTTCTTTGCAAGGAAGAAAACATCATGAGAATTGTATTACTATGTTTTTTTCTTGATGTCGCTGAGAGAAATAAAGACATACCATATGGCATAATCAACAAAATAAGATTTTTTTTTTCAAATTGTATACATAAAACCCACTATCATTATGTATTTCAACACCACCTGGTCTTGAACTTAATACTCAAGTCAAGATTCAGTACACATTCTAAGCAAACAAGAAACTATATTTGCTAAATTGAATTCCCCGATTGAATACAACAGGTTTTTCTTGTTCTTTTGGTGAAAACTAGATTTTTTTTCCCCTCTGCCTGCTTTTTTAGGCTTCTGTAACCACAATGTTCTATTACCTGTCCTTCACAAGAGGCAATATAAGTGGAGAAATGTGAATTAATAAAACATTTCCCTGCTTCTCTTCAACATCAACTGCAAATGTACCAATACGCATGCATCAGGTAACCATTCTGCAATGACAGCTTCTGTCATAACTCCAAAAGAAGAATAAACAGTAATAAACGCTCTATAACTAGGCCCTCGGTGCAAAATCTGGACAACTGTACTCACAGAAGGATCCTCTTCCACAATGCCACTTTCCTGAGAGGAGAAAGAAGGTCCTAGATCCTCCCATGTCCGTTTTACCCAAATAGCCCATCATTCCTCTAGGGTCGGTGGACCAGGAAGAGCATCAGTCTCTTAAATGCGAGCATGATGCAGGCTCAGAAATTGGCATCGCAACCACAGAGATGAGATATTCCTGCAGGACAACCACCATGAGACGGCCAGAGACAGGATTTGAGAGAGAGAAGCCACCACCCAAATGAAAGAACAAATTCCCAGGAAAACAGACTCATGGCACTGCCATTACAGAACAGGAAGAAACTCTTCGCCTCGTGTACCTTGTGCTAAAGTGCATGGTGATCTCATTCTTACCATAACAAACTATCTGGCAGAAAAGACCTTCAAGGTCAACCCTGGCAACAATTAAAAAATAATGAAAAGCACTCATCCCTAAGGCAGAATTAGAATGCTTCAGTTTGAAGCAATGTGCTGTATATTTTATTAGCTATAACTTGTTTAATTATTCATTGCAACTCTTCTTATATTCCATACAGAAACCTCAGGTTGCTCAGATTTCTATCTGAAATCTTTTTTTTTTCCCCTTTTTCTTATTCAAGGGCAAATGCCTTAAGAGACCAAATTTTCTACCCACCATTTTCTACTGAACACAAAGATTTTCTTAGAGTAATATGTTAAAACCAGAAAGAAAGATTTGGAGAGGAAAGAGGGAAGCAGGAGACAGACACATTATTTCATCATCCTCAATCCAGTAAATCCCTGATGAGACATGCCACAGGAGTCCTTCTGCACCTGGCTGGGTGCACCCCTCCCACCACCTGCAGTACAAACACCCTGCGCTGTCCAGGACTCTCCCCACCTCAAAGGCTCACTTAGGATCTGAGAGACTTCACCACGGCTGAGTCGCTCTCTGCTGCAGGTTTCCACTAAGACAAGAGTCACTGCCTATTGCCGATACAGGGGTGTGCAGAGTGCACTCTGTGGGAGACTCACACAGGGGGGTGGGCTGGGGCAGCTCTGTAGTGGATGCCAATGTGCACAGAGCAATGCTAGAGGTGTTCATAAGCCTCCATTCACTCTACTTCTCTCTGCTGCCCCGTCTCTTTCGTTCCAATCAACTTCAAGGTTTCCCTCCTGCCTCCCCACAGCTCAGCATATCAGAGTCCAAAAAAATAGAAAATCAGAGTTGGACACCAAAATTAAAGACCTACACCTTTGTGTGGCCACAGGTGAGTCCCACAGAGGTGACATTCCTGAAAAAGTGTCTGCCTTAGCTCTCCACACAAACAGCTAAGGCAAATAAGTAACCTGACGGTGATTTTTCATGAAAATGACCACGAATGCTACACTTAGCCAGCTTCGCATGTGGCGCTATTGGAAGAGAGCTGGACTTGGAGTCCAACCGTGTCCATCATTTGGCAAGAAACTCAGATAATCAAAAAGCCTCTACTTGGGGGGATCACAGCGATTAGTTCAATTCCCTCATTTTGGAGATTAAGGGAGGACCCAAGAAAGGGGAAGAGACTGGTTGAGCACAAGAAAGTCAGACACCAGCAGATCCAGGGCTAGGGCCAGTGGTGGAATTTCTATGATGCTACAAATTGCTGCAATTCACGAACTCCCTGTGGTCAAGTTAAATAGAAAGGACTGTAGAACGTTAACTTCCTTTGAACCCTATTGTTCCTAATAGTACAGTTTTGTTTTGCTCCTAAATCAGCCATAAAATATGTAGTTCTCCCATATATGCCCTTTTCACGGGCCGCCTGTCAACCTCCTCACCATGGCAACCTCTGGCACACAAGCACTGAGTGGTGGTGGATCCTTCTGCCTACCTCGTCTAGACTGCCTTTTTCCCTTGGTGGCACAGCTCCTGTTGTATGCACAGCCGCAGTTCCCTGCTAAGAAACTGCACATCCCAACCTGTGTTGCAAGGATGGATTGGGGGAAGGGAGCTAAATTCTGGTTAATGAGATACAAACAGAAGTTACCAGTTGGAACTTTCAAAACAGTGCTTCCAGGAGACTTGACTTTTCTTTTTTATAGAGTGATTAAAGCAGATTTGAATGGCTTGTGTCTTCTGCTCTTCATTGAAAGGACTTGTGCCTTCTTCAGGAATCCTGCTGGGGAGGCAGTAAGCATGAGAATGGATAGTAGCTGAACAACCAAAAGGCTGTACAGAAACTTAGAAATATCTCAGACCCAATGATGCTTGTAAGGCGACCTGCTTGTCCTGGGCTGCTTTCAACTGGGCTAGAGAAAAAAGAGCCCTATTTGAGGAAGCCACATGGACTTGAGGTTTTCTGTTATACACACCTGAAATTGTTCCTCAGTGACAGAACAGGTGCCCATGGGTATGGTCACAAACAAGAAAAAAGAAAATCACAATTATAAACCTCAAATTTTTTTATGACAGCTTTTTAAGACCAACTGCTGATTGAATGTTGATCTGAAGTTACATGATATATTGCTGGAAGTGGGCTGGGAAATGACCCTAGGTGATGGTAACGACATGTCCCACTATAAAAATAGTCATATCAATGTGCAGAGCACTAAAAAATGGTTGTGTGCCGAGAAAAAGATGAAGTGAATTTTGTCAGTAACCATCCCCTAAGAGTGATAGCAACACTCCCCATAGGTACTGGGCATGTTATTTTCTCAGAAGGATGTGTTTTTATTCCAAACAGCTGATTCTGAAATTTAGAGCAAGCAGTACTTCACTGATGGCACAGCTGTGCAAACTGAGACCCATTTACTATCAAACATTTTGTGGCCAGAAGCACAGTCAGAATATGACCACCTCACTGAAGACCTGGCCATCAACAATGCACCTCCCAGACGTCATTTTCTATGTCCAGCGTCATGCCCGAGGCTGCCCAGAATTCTGATTTATTTCCACTGCTTGACACATTCCCTTTTATATTCTTGTCTTACTTGGAAATTCTAATGAGTTAAAATAATAAAAAAAAATGCCTTTGGAAAACGACTCATGCGCTACGGTAGTTTTCCTTACTTTTTCTCTGAGTATTAGGCCAAGAAACAAAATTCACCATGTTAAGAAAATAAAGTATTGAAAGAATGGATTGGCTTTTGATAGCCACTCTCCCGAGTTTTAAATTGCACAAATTTCCCTCTTCAGAAACTATACTTACATCGTATCACTACATCATATAAAGTATCAACCATCACCACCAATTCCAACATATAAAACCAGACAGAAAATGAAAAAACCGCTTAGATAGAAGTCAGGGAGAACAGTCAGTCATTTGTTGGGATCTAAAGCAACTCATTTCTTAAAAGTGGTTATCATTTATCCACTGTGTTACCCCAATGCTCATAAAGGGGTAATAACATTTGAGAAGAACCAGAAGGGGATGGCCCACAACTACAAGGACTCAGTCACAGGACTTGCAGAAGTCCCAGAAGAGAAAGCACAGTCCCCCTGCCTCTTCAGCAGATCAGCCAACCTCACCTCCTGGAACTAGGGGACATATCTCCACAGTGAGCAGGCTGGGAAGGGACACAGCACTCAGGCACACACCCCAGCATGCCGGCTTTTTAGCCAGGCAGGAAGCTTTGCAACTTGGGCACATAGACGTGTGTGGACAGGTCTATTTTTTAAGGCATATGTTATGCCTCAGTTGACACAATGTTCAATTTAGAGGACCATCTTCTATTTCAGGTCTCCACTTTCATCTAACCAAAGCAATTCATATGGCTCTTCCTCAGAGGAAAAGAGAGCAAACTCCTAGTCCTTCTGGTTTCTGAAGCAATCCAACTTGTAACTAACAGCAACAAGGAGCCAGGCCAGAGTTCGAAAAAAGCAGAGCTCCAGGTTGAAATAAAGGGGCAGACAGAACTTGGTTACCTGTGTGTGAACAGAAAGATGGCAGGTGCCTTGCCCTGATTCTATAGGGCGCAGATAGAAGCTGTTTATCAGGTACAAGTTTCCAATGTAAACACACTATTTTTAGGATTAGGAATTTGGTAATTTATCCACCACTACTCTTTTTAAATCTACTTTAAAGATACACTGAATTCTGTAGTTTTAGAAGTCTTCTGACCTTTGCTCCTGCCTTTCCCCATTTATATCCTAGGATTACTTTTGCCAAGTGATAATGGGGCTTTTATCTTTTTATAATTATAGAAAAAAGTTCTTAGAGATCCCAGTTCAATTTTTAATAACAGAATGCACACAAGAGAGAATTAAAACTGAAATGGTACCCCCAAAAGTACTTTATTGGCACTAACAGAAACACGTCTCGCATATTCTATCCTTCAGAGGTGATTAAACTGAGATCATCAAGTCTTACGTGTACATTACTTCATGCAAATTTACACAAGGCATTCTTCTGGTGACTAGAACAGGGCATGAAGTACAAAAACACTAAAGTAACAAGAATGAATTACTGAAATTTAATGATATGAATTATGAAATTTAATCTAAAGAACATCAGATTATTGACAAAACGTCACCTATAACACTCTGCCTCCATTTTTAAAATAATTACCTTTTACATACACAAATTTAAGAACATCACTATAACACAGGAGTTAATATTTTTGTGGGTATACAGGAATTCGCTAGAGGGGAAAAAACATGGGCTAGAAAGGAGACATCAGAAAAGCAGTGACCCCTTAAGTATATATTCCTTTCAAAAATCTGCAGTGATATGCGAGATGTTGACAGTGACACCTCAGAGGTAAAAATAAGGCATGGATGTTTGTTTTATGCTTTTCTAGCATTTTCCATACAGAAAATAAAGAAATATTGGGGTGGAATTATAACATTCTCAGGCAAAACCATGCTCAAGTGGGATTTAAGGTTAGGCAAAAAGTTTCAGGAGCATGCAGGCAGGTGAGGATTCACAAGGGCCAATGGGTAGAGCTAGGATCACCTGAAAGGAGGACAAGGGAGGACTGGCCAGGGAGTCAGGACACTACCCACACTGCGTGGATGGAAAACACAACAAGGTCCTATTCAAACAGCTGCTGTTTACTGGGTGATGTGTGAACCCAGAATTCAGTACTTTATATATCAGCTTACTATGAACTGAACAGGCTAACATAGTTGATTGGCTGCATAAGACAAACTCTTCATCTTAAATACAGAGAAAACCACTAAATGTTATGAACAATACTGAACTAAGATTTTAACAGTGCGTGCGCGCACGCGCGCACACACACATACACACACACACACACACACAAAAGAAAACATTATAAAATACATGCTTACCAATAAGAGTAAAAAATTATGCTGCTCATAATATGATTTTTAAGAGCAAAGTCAGGAATTTATTTTATCTGGTACACCACAGTAATTTGCTATAAAGCTTTATGAAACAGCTAAAGTAATGTTACAGCCAGAAACCAATTGTTGCTAAAATGCATTCAGTTAAAATGGAAAATATAGGGAAATAAAACACTGTAATTGTCTCTCAACCCACATTGTATATTATGTTGCTAAATTATATACTATTACATTTTCTACATTTTAATATGCTTTCCCATAGAGGAATTGATAACATAAGGAAATGATTCTCCTCTTTTATTTCTGAAGACCTAAATAATATCCCACACATATTTATAAACCACACAGGGTCTCAGCCTCTTATTAGATCCCAAGGATTATAAAATCTATTTCAGAAAACGATGACATGTAACAATGCATGAAATAACTAACACAAATAGTTTTCTATTCTATTTCTTATTTGATTCACAACTGAGAGGTATATAAAGGAAGCAATTCTAATGTGTAAGAGAAAAAAAATCAAGGTTTTCTTAATTTTAGAAAAATCTTTTAATAGCATATTGTATAATTTCTACAAGTATTGTGTTTCGCCATAATATTTTGTTTAACCTTGTCCATCCATTGAAGAACAGTCAATGCAAGTCAAGCAAGAGAATTCTGCTTGCCAGAGATGAGAAAAGTCTATGGCCCTGGTCCAAATTTAGCAGGATGTTGACAAAGCACATATTAAAAAGTAATATCAAAGTACTTAAATAAAAGGTCAAATGTCACTGGAGACCTTGAGAGACTTTTTTTTTTTTTTGTGCCAGGGATTGAACTCAGAGGCACTGGACCACTGAGCCACATCCCCAGCCCTATTTTGGATTTTATTTAGAGACAGGGTCTCACTGAGTTGCTTGGTGCCTCACTTTTGCTAAGGCTGGCTTTGAACCCCTGCCTCAGCCTCCCAAGCTGCTGGGATTATAGGCGTGCACCACCACACCCAGCAACCTTGGGAATTTTTATATAACTTTTATATGATATTTTTATATGATAATTAATAGTAAAAAATTATTTGGGAAAAGAATTTGCATTTGTCAAATTGATAATTAACTTCCTAACTACAAAACTGGTTACTAACATCTGGGGCACCATGGATTAAAAAGGAGCGCCAGACCAGAAATGTGGGGGTAATTATTCCAAAGGTATGGAAAGAATCTGCTCAGCCAAGTATATTAAATGTACTTCCAAAATAGACGGAAGATCTGACAGGACAAATGAGATACATTTCCCAAACACTGTCAGAAACTGGATTCTGATGAGGTAGGCCTTGAGGAGAAATTTCACTGAAACCATCTCATGACTCTTTTCGGGTTATATGATCAACCCAGATTCTCTAAGAAAACCTTACACTATGAACCAGGAAAGATGATAACATGCCTACTCCGCCCCCCTGCACACCTTTTTAAGGTTTAGACTTCACTGAATTCACTACAGGGAACTAATGTGTTTCTGAAATGCTTGCTATAAGCAAGACTTAAATCACACTTTTCCCACTGAATTCGGGAGCAGCTAATGAGAATTCTCTCTTAGGGAATTTTCAAAGCTGCACTCAGCCAGCTTCCCATCACGGTAACGAATACTGGAGACAATCAACTGATGAAGAGAAAAGGTCCATCTGGGCAACTGCTTTGGAGGATCCAGCCACAGCCAGCTGGCCCCGTGGTGAGGCGGCACGTCATGGCTGGAGCAAGTGGCAGAGAGCACTGCTCACCTCCAGGCTGGGAAATGGAGAAAAGGAGAAAGAGGTAGAGACCAGGGTCCTGCAACCCCTTCTAGGGCATGTCCCCAATGGCCTAAACACATCCCACTATGCCCCACCTCTGGACAGTTCCACCAACTCCCAACAACCCCACCTTGGGGGCCAACCCCATATCACAGGACGTCGGGGGACGCGTACCCGACCATAACAGGTGTGCCATAACTTTTCTCGGTGCAACATTCTCACACTGCACTGGTGGGCACAGTGGCCCCTGCTTGGGGTGGGCATGTTCTCCTGGTGTCCCCAGGATCAAGCCCAGAAAGTGCTTACTGCTCTAGGAACATACAGGACACAGAGAGAGGTGACTGGGCCACCCAACTTAAGGCGGCAGATCAGGGAAAACAAAGACTGGCCTTCAAACATGGATCGGTGGAACAGATCTCCAATGGGAGCTGACCGTACCTAAAGTATGTAACTGTGATCACTGTAAAGTATTTTACCAAAATAAAATACTGAAACTGCACTGCCCTGGGTACTAAATAACTAAAGACCACCTAGAGGGAAGGACCCACCCAGCAAGTACCCAGCACCAAGCCCCTCACCCTGCACCCGAGTGAGGCAATCTTAAACCCTCCAACCCCAGTGAAGCCATGGTCCTGCTAAGACCAGAAAACTGACCAGTCCAGGCCAACCAAAGCTGCAGAATTCTCAGCAATTATAACTGTTACCTGAGCCATTGAGCTTGGAGAGGTTTACTAAGAAGAAATAGAAAAAAATACAGAAATTGGTAACAGAAGGTAGAACCCTGCCATAATTAAAACTCAAAACCCCTGGTTTCAATATGGTGGTTGGTGGACAGAAGCGGGAAAACTGATAAAGGGATAATTAAGGACTGGAGCAACAGTGGTTTGTTGAAATAATTGACTTTTTTTTTTTTTTTTTTTTTTTTTTTTTTTGCCTGGGATGACCTGAAAGGCAGAAAATATATGTAAAGAACTCAGAAATCTAGCTAATAAGATTTCTAGGTAAAGCCAGGTGCACTGGCCCATGCCTGTAACCCCAGCATCTCGATAGGCTAAGGTAGGAGGATGGTAAGTTCAAAGCCAGCCTCAGCAATTCAGCAAGGCTCTAAGGAAGAATACAAAAAAGGGCTGGGGGTACAGCTCAAAGGTTAAGTACCCCTGGGTTCAATCCCCTGTATCAAAAACAAAACAAGATTCCTAGGTAGAATGATGAAAATAAAATTTGGTTTCTGTCTATGATAAAGGATGTGGAGGAGTGAACTTAGAAATTATTCAGGTTGCAAGCAAAATGTAGGGGCAAAAATAGAGCCCAAGATCTGGTGGTTTAGAAATAAGCCTGTCTTTCATGGCTACATCAATATTTATAGAAGCTCAATTCACAATAGCTAAGCTATGGAGCCAACCTAGGTGCCCTTCAACAGATGAATGGATTTAAAAATGAGGTATATAAACACAATTAAATACAACTCAGCCAAAGAGAAACGAAATTATGGCATTTTCTGGTAAATGGGTGGAACTGGAGACTATCATGCTAAGTGAAATAAGCCAATCCCCAAAGACCAAAAACCAAATGTTCTCTCTGAAATGCAGATACTGACTCACAATAGGGGTGGGGGTGGAGGTTCACCAGATTAGACAAGGGAAATGGGGGGATGGAAATAGGAAAGAATAAATTGGAGATAACTTTCCTATGTTTATAAATGAATGCACAACCAGCGTAACTCCACATCATGTGCAACTATAAGAATGGGAAGTTATACTCCATGTATGTATGATATATAAAATTATATTCTGCTGTCATGTATAATTAAAGATAAAAGTTAAAATAAAAAAAGAAAAAGAAATAAGCCTGTCTTTTTCTTCATCCTCAGAGTTTCGGAAGTGATAGGTAACCAATAAATGTGTGTTTAGGGGTAAGGATAATTCTGGGTAACACAGTGTGTGTGTGTGTGTGTGTGTGTGTGTAAAGAGACACAATGTTTTTCTAATGGTTGTTTAAACTAGATATTAAAATAAATATGAACTTACCATGTATAAATCCTAAATTTTAAGAGAAAACAGAAGACTTCAAAAAATTTTATTCTCAAGTCTGGTGGTTTGAGCTCTACTCCTGAATCCTCTGAGATAGGCATTTATTCTCTACCACTATTAGGGTGCCACAAAGCTGATCCCAATCTTCATGGGTCTGTTTTTCAAAAGAAAAGGCAAATGCAGCAAATGGCAGAAAAATGAAGTGAAATTAGATCCCTGGGATACAAGAGATGATACGGAATTGATGTGGGAAACACGCTCACGCACGGATCACCGGGCTCTATCAAAGCATGTTTGCACTCACTGCACATAATACTGAACCATACTCAGTTAAACATTCCAAACGCATGACAGAGGAAGAAGGTATTTAGGTTGAGCAACATGCACAAGGCAAAAGTAAAATCCCCGAATGGAAAGCAGCAGCAGCAGCCTGAGGTTTGTTCATTATGATGGCGACGTTCACTAAACATATCGGTTGATCCTAAGGGCGTCCTGTGGTAGCCTAATAGCTTCATCCATTCCAGTAAACTGATTGATCATGTGTCATGGTAGGTGCGCCAGGAATTAAAAATGTTAATCCTTCCTTTAGCACACTTACAAGCAGAGAGAAGTGATAGTGATACTTGGACAAGCCATTCTCTAAGAAAATAACTAAGATCCCAGAGAGCTTAAAATAGACCATAGTCCACTCATTCATCAAGGGAAGGTTTTAGTCGGTATCATCTATTAAAAAAAAATAAAAAAGAGTATGGGCAATTTATTTTAGACGGATTTCTTTCTATTCCAAATGTCCCAAACAAATCAGCCTTGAATTTTAAGCAACTTCTCAATCCCAATGCCAAAGTTGTACTGAACATATCATATGCAATATTTCACGATACATCACATAAATATAAAGCAGCACATAAAATAAATTACATATATAAACAGAGACTAAAAATTCATGTGTTAGTACTTACAAGTAATAAAACTTGAAATGGTTATGTTTCCCCTGGAGCAAAGTTTCTACATTTTACCCATTAAAAGTTCAAGACAATTTGAGAAAAATTTATACCCAACCATTCTGTGTACATCTAAATTACCCTCAACGTTGTATAACCGAGCTTAACCGAGCACTGCTCACTAGCAAAGACTTAAAAGTAATTGAAGTCTAACTTGAATTTTTTTAATTGCAAAAAAAAAAAAAAATTTATCTTCCTTCCATAGTCAACTACAGGAGTTGAGGAAAACAATTTCATTAAACCATGAAAAACATGCACAACTTTTACAGCATGATTTGATATTTTTCAGCCAAAATGATAATATAGAGACAAAAAAGTACGAGTCCCTGGAAACAACTTCCCATAAAACTACCTCCTTAGAAAATACAGTACGCACTAAAAGATATTTTAAATTCATAAAGAAATCACACAACAGCCTATTTTAATGTATTCCATAAAGTAAAATTTATTCTCAATTAGCTGAAAACTTAATATACTCTAATAAACGTTGAATAATTCTAAAGCAATTTTGAATCTTTTCATTAACTTTCTAAACTTTCCTTTACAAGGTAAGTACATGACAAAAGGAACATGGCCCCCTCCAATCCCTCCTTCTGTATCTGAAGGACAAAGTTGACATTTTCCTTGTTTCTTCCCTTTGAAAACAATCAAGGAACCCTTCTTTTTGAGAGAGGCAAGACTTTAAGTACTAAGCATAAAGGAACTTTTGCCAATGTTCTCTGGAAATTCCAACATCAAAATCTGCCGCATGAACCCGATTGAGATTTACAAGTTTGGACAGCTTCCTTGGCATTATGCCACATGGATATATATCGATCATGTCACAAAACAGGTACTTCCACTCATCACCCCTCCTCAGGTCCACTGGGGACTGGGGCCAGTGAGCATGAGCCCTCGGACCGCCCCTCTGTGTGTGACCTCTGTCTGAACATCTCCTAAGGGCGGGTTGGCCTCCCTCTGGACATCAATCTCAGTGTCCCACAGACCTCCGTGAGCCTCAGTCCTCCATCACAGTCCTATTTCAGGCAGCCTGGCACAAGAATAGTAGGAAAGCTTTGGAGCCAAAAAGTCCTGAGTTCTAAATCTGGCTCCACTTTCTAAGACTCTTCTGGGGCCCTGGGCCAGCCAAATAACCTGTCTGCAGTAAATAGAATGCTCAGGGCCTCCTATCTCAGCCAGGGATCTTACCAAAATGCATTACCACTCCTCTAACAGCAAAGGAAAAGAATCTCTTTCCTTCTCAATGTCATTTTTCATTTTACTTTACAGCATTGTCATACTTCACTGGGAATTTTCGTACAAAACCTTTTTCTCCTTTCTAGTCCCCTAAGCACCTTAAGTTTCTTAGAAATGTGAGTGCGACCTTCTTCTCTAGATTGAGAGTAAATGGGTCATGATAGGGACAGCTGGAACTTGCAAAAAATGGACATAATCACCTAAACTTTTCTCTGGTTTTCACTAAATCTAATATATCTGGGGTTCTGCATCATTTTCCTAGAGCTGACTTAACTAAATTAGCACAAACTTAGTGGCTTAATGCAACAGACATTTTTTTTGCTCCCACAGTTCTGGAGGCCAGAAGTTCAATAAGGTATCAGCAAGAGCTGTACTCCTTCCAAGGCCCTGGGGGAGGATCCCTCCTTGACTCTTCCAGGACCTGCTGGCTCCTGGCTTCCCTGGACTTGGAGCAGATAGCTGTGACCTCTGCCTCTGTCACATAGCTTCCCCTGGGGGTCTCTCAAATTTCCCTCTCCTTTCTTTTATAAGGACACAAGCCACTGGAATCAGCCCATCCCAAATCCAGGATGATCTCATCCTAAATCTCTTAATTTCATGGGTAAAGACCCTATTTGGGGGGCTGGGGTTGTAGCTCAGTTGGTAGAGCAATTTGCCTTGCGTATGTGAGGGACCTGGTTCTGATCCTCAGCACCACATAAAACAAATAAAATAAAGGTATAAGAGGGTGGAAAAGACCCTATTTTCAAATATGCTCAGTCACAGAATCCAGGGATCAGGACTTGGTCATCTTTCTAGGGAATCTTATAGGTGTTGACCACAAAAGCTGCACAATTAATTCTGTAAGAAATATAAGTTCAAACTAGAATGTTTTTACTCTAGATTAACTTTTGCAAATCAAATAAGTGTTGAGAACTGAGAGAAGGACATTCTTTCCATCACTGTACCTTTAACAAGTAGGTATATATAAATACCACTTCTGTAAAAACCACTGAGGTATCATTTCATTTGTAGTGTTTACTTGTATGTGATGATCCCAAATGCATACAATATCACCCTAATTCACATTATAATAAGCCAAGACAATATTTTAAGGTATAAGTACTTCAAATTCATAGATGATAAAAAGAAACTTAAAAAGTTAAATAATTTGCCCAAGGCCACACAATTAACAAGGAAAGATGCTGGGAAGAGAGTTCAAATTCATGATTCATCCATTTAATAATGTTTGCTGAATGCTTCGCACAAGAGAGATATAACTCTACAAATATACCATACCTCATGGAGCTTATATCCTAGTGGGAATATAAAGAGTTAAGACATTTACAACTACTGATCATGATATGCCAAGAAAGAAATACACAAGGCAGTGGAACAGGGAGGAAAAAGAGGAGAGGGAGAGAGAAGCAGTGGGGAGGGGAGAGGGGGAGGGGGGAGGGGTTGGGGGAAGAGAGAGAAACTCAGACAGGGAGTATGCCTGGGGAAGGGGTACCTGTTGAGTCATAGCCTGAGAAAGAGGTAATGCAACCACAAGAAACAAGAACATTCTAGAAAATGTTCTAGACAGTAAGCACATAGTTAGGATGGCACCAATAAGGAAAGACTCTGTATGAACCATTTCCTGGTTATTCCTCCAGGGTCATTTCTTGCCCCTCTGCCCAACTGGGACTCCATTATATGCCCCACCCATCAGTTCAACACCACATCTAGTGTCTTGGAACTCAGGTCCCTCTTGCCTGTGTAACTGTCTCAATATACCTGCTTGTACTCAGAGTACATGCAAGATTATCTTTATATTATATCTTAAACATTTCCCATATACGGGGAAATATAAGTTCAAACTAGAATGTTCTCAAGGCCAATATCCAAAACCCAATAATATATAATATAATCTTGCATGTACTCTTTACTTGTATGAGCTTCATGTCATACATCTCAACACCACCGTAATCCACTGAACACTATGACATGGTTTACCATATTAACACTCATTTACTCTTTAATACAACATTGTTTTCTAAAAATTATGTTAGTTTATGTAATATAATGACACATTTTATGATTCTATACAATATATTGTGTATTATATATAATTAGTAACAACATAATTTTCCAAAACTAGATATAATAATGAAACAAACCTCTGCATTATGGCAAGCTTTTAATTCTTGGAAGCGCTACCCATGTCAAATTTTCAAGATGAAATTCTGAGAAATGAATTTAATGTGAGTTTTGAAAATCATAATCAAGGTTTCTGTCTTTTAGAAACACTATTCCCATCTCTGACCAACAGTTTCAAAATACATGTGTACACAAACTCACCAATCACAGGTCATCATATCAGATATATTAATATTTTTCAAACATTCCTCTATACATTTTA
The DNA here is from genome assembly GCF_045843805.1 of Urocitellus parryii. Classification (NCBI taxonomy): domain Eukaryota; kingdom Metazoa; phylum Chordata; class Mammalia; order Rodentia; family Sciuridae; genus Urocitellus; species Urocitellus parryii. The sequence goes on from NC_135540.1 coordinate 22,830,381, forward strand.
TCCTGACTGCTAATCCTGCTTGGTTTACTTTATTCAAATCAACAGACAATCAACCCAGGTGTGAGAGCCAGCACAGAGCAGGTAGGAACTAAACGTGGTACAGCTCAGTGTAGCAAAAAAATATAAACCATAAATTCTTCTATTCTCATGTCTTTTAAAAACATCCATTAGAGATTTAACAGTGATGGAGGATGTAGCTACTTTCAATTTATCTGAATTATTTGTATTTGAAGCCATAGTACTTAAAAAGTTCTATGAAAAAGATAATCACACTGGCATTTGTCAGGAATTGATCCTTTTAAGTGTCAAGGAATTACTTGCACCCTAATAGTCTGGGATTTGACTAAAAGATCAGGTCTACTTTTTTCACATTCTCAAGGCAAATATCCAAAACCCAATTGCCTTCAAGGGTTGGGCTATCTTGTATGTAAGCAAAGTGTGGAGTTGAGTCAGAAATGCAATTCGACCATTTTCTAGACAGTCTTCAGCTTTTGGTAATATATGCTACGACCTGCAGCCTGGGAAGTAGACATTTGTTCCATCTGAAACTTAACCAATAAAAATTAAGGCTTGGGCTGGGGTGGTGGCTCAGTGGCAGATTGCTGGCCTAGCACACACAAGGTATTGGGTTCAAACCTCAGAACCTTATAAAAATGAAATAAAGATATTGTGTCTACCTATAATTAAAAAATAAATATTAAAAAAATTAAGGTTAATCCTAATTTTTTGTTTTCTGATACTATTCCTAATCCATGAGAGAATAAAGGAGATTCAATCTTATATTTATAATATAATTTTAATACATATTACCATAATTATTTTCATTTTATAGACAGTTTGGGTATAGAGATACAAGATAACACTACTTCTGCAACTGTAGAGAATAATTTCTGGTTCCTTTACTCTGTTATTTGAATAGTCTGTAAATATTTTGTAACATTTTTTATGACTAGAACATACATAATTGTATTTTATATATTTAATGTGAGTCTCTAAAATCATATTTTATTGTTTACTAAGTATTATTTACTGAGTTTTTTAGCATATTCTCTGTTGTTATAACAAAATAACTGAAGCTGGGTACCTTCAATGAAAAGAGGTTTATTTAGCTCACATTTGAGAGAATGAAATTCTAAGCTTGGGTGGGCCCATCTAGTCTCTGATGAGGGACCCCTCCGCTGCATCACAATGTGAAGAAGAAATGGGTAGGGAAGCAGTATGAAAGAAGTTACATGATGAGACAGGATGCCAGAGAAATTTTGGGGCCAGGCTTATTCTTTCTATAACACCTTGTTTTCATGAGAACTAAGTCATCCCTGGAGACCAGCACTGTCCCTTCTGAAGGCAGTGCCCCCATGACCTAGTTACTTATGCCATGGGCCCCCCTTTTGAACGTTCCACTGCTTCTCAACATCACCACTCTGAGGACCAAGCTTCTAATACGTGACTTTGGGGGCACACTCCTACTATATATATCCAAACCACAGCACGGAACTACTAACGACATCAAACACCAGAGGGCTTACTATGTGCCAGATGCTGGCCAGATGTTTTATATATCGCTTTAATTCTCACAATAACCTTACAAAGTAGGCACTCTAACTGAAATGGTGGTCATTTGCTGGTGGGACTAACAGCATACCCACTAGGTGAGCCAACAAGATAGAAAAATATATATTTTTCCTTCATTGCATCTACTGAACTCACTCCCACATTGAGCTCACTATCTGATGGCAAAGTATATAGCAAAAACTGTTGGAATATCCATTCTCCCATCTTCCTAACAGAAGTTCAAGTCTGTTCAGCCACCACTATGCTAAAAAACTACACTTCCCAGCTTCCCTTGGTGCCAGCGGTGGTCATGTGACATAGTTTAGGTCAAAGGATGCCAGCAGAAGCCTACTAATACTTTCTGGTAAGTTCTATTTCTTCTCCATACTTCTTTCTCCGTTCTAACTCTTAGGACTAGGAAGACCACAAAGACACAGCCCTGATAATACTGAGTTTCTAAACTAATGCCAGCAACTAAATGGTACTGGGCAATGGCAAACACTCCAAAGAACTAAATTCAGCTGAATAAATGTAGTGCATGATCCTAAGTATGGAATTACCCAGACTGTAGGTTCCAAAACAAGGCATGAGTGTTAGCCTCTGTTCCAGTTTTAACCTTAGACCAGTGGAGTGGTCGGTTACATGTACATGATGAGCCTTTTGCTCATCATGTACATGTACATGGATAGTTGACAGCCCTAACAAAAACCTCTGGACTTCAATTCTTTTTTTTTTTTTTAACAATTTTTAAAAATTTGCTCTACTTAGTTTTACATGACAGCAGAATGCATTTCAATTCGTTCTACACAAATAGAGCACATTTTCAATTCTCTGGTTCTACACGATGTAGAGTCGCACCATTCGTTCAATCATGTATGTCTAGGGTAATGATGTCTGTCTCATTCCACCATTGGACTTTCAATTCTTAACAATGAACTTCTATACTCAAATGAGTTTGCGGGACTGTTCTGAAATAGAACAATCTATTGGATTGGAGGTAGGGGAAGGAGGAGGAACTAATCAAGGTGAAACGATAATATGTATACCCAATAGTTAAGAAAGGAAACATCTGTGACATTATCTACAGTATAGCAAAGGACACATGAATGCCAAGTATCGTGCCAGAATATTTCTTGTTATGTTCACGTCAATAAACTGGTATTTATGAAGCTTCAGGTTTTGTTCTAAGACACAAATTCATACAAAGAATCTGGATGTGGTACCTTAGAGAGGGATAGAGAGACCCTACTATAGAGACCCTATAGATAGTTATGGGCTCCTCTCCAGTAAGAATTTCTGTCTAACAACATGTTTTCAACATGCCTATTAGGCACAAAAGCACAGTATAAGTCCTAAAGGTCAGCCAGCTATATTTTCATGTCATTGTCTCTACTATGCAGCAGATGATAAGTATTCAATAAATATTTACTATATGGGGGAAGAAATGCCACAGATTTGTTTCTTTAAACATTTTAAGAGTGAAATATATGCATACAATGAAAAACAAAACAGATTTAAAAGACATTCCTGACATGGAAATAAGCCCAAAATGTATTATTAATTTAAAAATGACAAGTTACAAACAATGGGTAAATAACACAGAAAAATCTTCAAAAAGATATACACTATATAGTAGCTCCCTTGGTTTTGAAGGTGTCTTTTTCACATTGTTTTAGTCTTTTTTTTTTTCTTTCAGGGGTGGGGATTATGGAGAACAAAAGACAACTTTTGACTCAACATATAATTCTATATTATTTCACATATAGTACATTACAAAATTCATATATGTGTGCCTATGTACATACATGATGTAAACCTCAATGTGTCTATCAACATACATATTTTAAATACACTCTGTAATAATGAACTTACAATTATTTTTTAATCACCTGATAAAAGAATACCCACTTGAAGTTTAGTTAAAAAAAACTGAAATCAGAAAAAGTCTGTGGTATAAAATCCTTACATTTCCTCTCTCGTTCCTGCAAAGCTTCAATTGCATGTTTCAATAAATTACTATTTGAGATTCAAATCACATATTGGAAGCTAAAAAGAGAAAAGAAAGTTTTTTCTCTATTCCACCAACCCTAATTTTTTATACTTTGTTATGGTCTACTTTCCATTTACTAAGTAATAATATGTTTATTACAGACTAAATCCCTGCTGGCTTCAAAAGAAAATCTTCCATTAAAAAGTAGTCAAGTGTTGAAAGGCAGGTGATCAAGCCCATAGAAAAAATAGAAGTTTAAGGGGATGTTCTATTTTCTAATGACAGGGAGAAAACTATCTACTTCCAGCAGATTTCAAAGCCTGCCCTCTCTACATAATATTACTTCAACTTTATTTCTGAGCATTCTTTACAAATTACTCTCATGCTTCAGAGATACATTTTTAAACAGAGCCAGATACTGATTGAAAATGAGGCCATAAAATTATAAAGACAAAGTTTTTGCTGTACTTGATGTGATCACAGTAATTTGCAAATTTCAATGTTCTAAATAATGTGGAGAGGAAAATAAGCATACATGTAAAAGTTCAAGACTTAAAAATTATGAGAAGTTTTTGATGCTTACTCTGATAATGATTTTGTTTTATGATAACTGAAAACATCAGCTTGTAAATATTAGTATTTCAAAACAAATTATCCACTGATGATCATATTAGATAATGTTTTTCTTTAGAACAGCATTAACTTAAAAGAGAGGTTCTTCTGTATTAGCTTTAATTATGACATATGGACTTAAGTTGATGAAGGAGGAAAAAAATACATTTATTAATTGAGGCTAATTTAAGAGGCAAAATTTTTGTTACTGGCCTAAGACCATTCCACGACTCCAGGAGCCTTTATTATTGTGCCATGTTGCAGGGCACACAGAAAGGGGATGAGCATCTATGCAAAAAAATACAAACAGAACATTTCAGGTCTCTTGCCCATAAATCTAATGCTGGTATAATGCTCTGTTAATTTCAAACCCTCATTTTCTAACACTTACAATCTAGCATCTCATCTAGAAATTCAAATTCATACTAATATACATGAATCTTGATGAATTTTTTTAGAATGAAAATGATAAAATGATTTTAAGACATAATATCAAAGCATAAGAAAACAATAAAAAAGGAAGAAATGCACTTAAGGGCATACTTCCAGCAATGATGAAAGTCTATGTAATGTTTTTCATTTACATTCACAATTTATTTGTAATATTTGCTTCTGGAAATGTTACCTGAAGGAAAAAATTATAATCAAATTTAACTGACTTAAAATAACCAGAAATAAAAGCATATATTTAGCTGACTCTTCTAAGTTTATGAACTTAAACTCATGAAGGTAATTTGTTGGTTTCAAACTCATGAACTGGATTTTTTTTTTTTTTTGCAAATTACATCAGTGTATAAAGTCACTGAACTGTTAAGTTTCAAATATTTTATATTCTTGAAGATGAATTTCTAATAAGATAGTTGTGCTTTTAAAGTTGTCTTCTGTTTATATAACACCCCAAACTCCAAAATAGATTTATTTTGCTTAAAGGAAATCCAGTAGATGGAAACAAAAGATCATATCAATTTGATAACATGACAATTTGACATGCCTCTTTACAGAAAGATATACTCTTCTTCTGAGACTTACAAAGAGTATTGGTAACACCATCATCCTTCTCTCTCCAACTCTCCTGGATGAGCATATCTTACAGAACTTTCACCAATTCTATGTATGTGCAGCATATGTGCACACACACACGTGCACAAACACACATGCCTTACATATGGCCCAGTAGACTAGGAAAGGGAGAGTATAGTTAGTGATCAGAGTATACCTGTCCATTGCCAGGGCCACCTCACTTCTTGTTACATCACGCCGCTGGGAAAGGCCCGAAGACTTCACTTTCCCCTGGGGGATGAATTTCCCTTTGGGAAGTTACCAAGTTCACAAAAATTCCACTGCAACAAAACACTGACTAGCTCTTGACCTAGTTCTACCTGACTTTTACCTCTACTAAGGAGCTGGCCTACTGGCAGCCAAGTGTGAATGCTTTGTACTAATAAAAATTTGAGAGACCCTTAGAATTTCAAAGTACTTTACAAAGGCAAGGTCTCTAGGGGAAGTAGGGGAAGTCTCTGCTTTGGACACTAAGGGCAGGCGGTGTGGCACCTGTGTGTCAGACAGGCTCTGTGCCCCTCAGAGCAGCTCCTGCTGGTTTGTCCCTACTCTCCAACCTGGAGACTTCCCAAGTCTTGAATGCTAACTCGGTAAGAAGGGAAGAGTGAATCAGCCACAGCACCTTCCTGATGGGGCATGCACCCTACTGGGGAGGAAGAGTTCAACAATTAATCCAAAATACCAAAATAGCATTAACAATTTAATAGGATACAAACTTTGGTAAGAATTATGGAAGGTAGTAAGAATAAAGAGAAGGGAAATCGTGAAGTTACAGAATTTAGAATGACTTCTTGAAGGAGAAATGTTTAGGCTGAACGCAGGAGTTACAAGGCCAACAGGGAAGACACAGACTTGGGGCTTGGAAGCATGGAAAGAGAATTGCCCACTGATGAGGGTGCATGTATTGCTGGAAAACCTAGAAAAAATTCAGCAAAGAGAAAGGGCTAAGTCAAATCGTGAGAAGGTAAGAGGTCAGACAGAGCTCATTAGGACCAGACCAGGGCCATATTAAAGAATTGGGAGTTTATATTCTAAGGGCATGGGAGGCTATCAACAGGTTTAACTAAGGATCCTGACTGACAGGATCCTAAATTTTTTTTACATTGGGATTTTTCAAATATTCAATTCTAGTAAGATTAAAATAATTCTTTATTATACAAAATATAAGGAAGCCCTCCCCCATTTCTTCACCATCAGAATGTGTAGTCTAGAAAACATAAAACAGGCATAGATGACAGTTTTCAAATCAGACAGCTAACAGATTCAGATTCAGGGAGATATGAAATCAAGTTGTAAGTTTATTAGGCGACATGTTTTAGTCTAAGAATACATCATAAAAATTAAAAGTATGTCCAAATTAAACAATATCAACTATTTCCATCAAATTAATATGTACCTAAGTAGCAACTGTTATGCTAAAGGCTCTATGGGTGTTATTCATTTAATCTTGACAACTACCCAATAAATTAAGTAGGTTGTTATGAATGGAGAAACTGAGGCACAGAGTGATAAATAACATTCTCCAGGTCACAATACTAACAGTTGTCAAGAGCCAGAATTCAAATGCAAGTGGTACAATTTCAAGTCCAGTTACTGCACAGGACTCAGAGCCAGAGGCCTGTTCAGAAGATGTCATTCATAACATAGGAGAAATGTGGTCCAGTAATAGCAACAAAAAGCCCTGTTACATACAGAGTTCACTTGATTATATTTCATTCAACTAAATCAGAGTTCTGTGGCCATAAGCGGCTTACCAGGTCATAAAAATGTATCCCTTTTCACATAATTTCCCACATTAAAACGATTTTATCATGCCTCCCAAACATATAATTAGTTTTGATTGAATGGTTTACTTTTGCAAGATTTTATTGATCCGTTCATTAAACAACTTATTCTTCAAATAAAACAGTATTAAAGTCTGCATAAATTACCACTGACAGACAGGATTTTACTAGACTTCCAAGTATGCCAAATAGCTTTCCTCATAGTTCTAGAATATGATTTGCAAGCATATGCACATAATGAATCTAAATGAATGTAAATCACTCAAATCTATCAGAGGTCCCACTTCATTAGGAATACATCCTCCTAAAAGAAATTAGTTCACCATTCCATTTTTATATCAGTTAGAAACTCCTAACTATTTTAGTCTTACTGTAGTACTATGACATGTCACACATTTCTAGAAAAGATCAATATCCTTGTCTCATTATTTACTACTGGAATGGTGTCCCATCTTGAATTTTAACCTGAATGCTGGAGTGCTCTCTTCTAACGATGTATAATAGCAAGTTAATGTAAAGAGAGTCCCAATGACGGGCTAACAGGTCCTCAGTAAAACCTTTCTGGGAGTGAAAAGGCAGCAATTTTTAGGTTAAATTTACAAGGCGCACCAAAAAAAGGGAGCATGGCTGGCATCCCCATAGGAGCCCTCTGCACCTACCTCCTCCTGTACCTGTGCCAAGGCTTGAGGCAACCCACATGTGCCCAAATTAATATCCCTGGCTAAAAAGTGAAAAGGTTATCAGCTATCATATCTGAACTTGCAGGGACTCAACACCTCAAAGTAAATATGCTTCAAGTTTTAAGTCATTCACAGAAAGTAGAGGAAGGGAGCACAAATGTGGCCGAACCACAGTGAATTTGAATAAGTGATCAAAATTATTAATTCTATTAATAACTGCCAGTTGCCAATTATCAGCTAGCTAATAAACAATACAAATGCATAATAATATAAGAATATAAACTAGTATTTATTTCCATCTTTTTTTTTGGGGGGGGGGGTTACCAGGGGGCGCTTAACCACTGAGTCACGTCCCTTGTCCTTTTTGTTTTTTGAGACAAGGTTTCCTGAATTGCCAGGTTGGCTCTGACTCCTGATCCTCCTGCCTCAGCCTCCTGAGCAGCTGGGATTACAGGCATGTGCCACCGGTGCCCAGCTCCATCCTCTATTTTAATGTACCTACAAAGGTAGTTCTGAAACTCAAGAAACCTTATTTGTTGGGTTTTCAGTAGTTTTATCTTGCCTCTCCCAGTGAGTTTTATAGTCCTGGAAGGCAGAGGTCATGCTATACATCTTTATATCAAACTCTATGATTTAAACTCACTGAAAAAAAATCAAGTCATCCATAAAATCTTTATAATTCAAAGATTATTTTCTTCTATTTAAAAAAAGAAGATGCCAGAGAGCATTTTTTAAAGTAAATAACAGGCGATCTTTGTTATCCATAGGCAACTGCTTTAACTATTTAATTATAAAAACAACAGATATTAGAACATAAAAAATAATTAAAGAATTAAGAAAAATGAAGTCTTCCATAATATCATAATATCATTACTGCATTTCATCTATAAATCTATTTCATTTAATTCACCTATGCAAACAACTAAGAATGTTATTTTTGTATATGTGGCTGTGGAAAGTGTGTAGGTAGTGCTGTGTGTATTGTTTTACAGCCAACTTTTCTACTCCATATTGTAAGCAGCAGCCTTTTCTCTCATCTTGAAATTGATTGGAAAAATAACTAAAAATATCTGTAGAGTTCAAAAGAATAGCAATGTACCAAGTTTTGTTGAATAATTTCGCTATCAGTTGTTTACACTGTCTTTCTAATACTGTAATGAATTTTTGTAAATGTTTGTCCACATTTCTCATTTTTCCCTTAGGATAGTTTCCTAGAAGTGGGGATACTAGGTCAAAGGGTAAAAAAAACAAGGCTCTGAACATATTGCCAAACTGCTTTCCAGAAAGGATATCCCAGTTTACACTGTCATTAGAAGCGTATGTGCAGTTCTCTTTTAAAAAGACATAACCTATTTCTAAAATCTTGTCAATGCAGAAAGCAAGCAATAGATTTCATTGTCTTATTTTTTATATTAAATTAGATAAAACACTTTATCATGTTTATCAGTCATTTGTATTCTCTGTGCAAAAATTAAATGGAGCCCTTAACTATCAAGAACCTTATTTCAATGGCCCATGCGTTGCCATCTGAAAGGCACACAGGCCCAAGTCTTCGTCCACTAGATTTAGGCCTTAATGGTCTTACCACAACTTTGTCTTTGTGAAACTTTTAAACCTAGCCGTTATCATTTCTGATGGAGCTTTTCATAGGTTACAATAAATATAACTTATAAATGTACTTTTATTTTCCAAAGAATTAGTCACCTAAAGAATTGTCCCAATTATTAAAAAGTCCATTTCTAGATTAGAATTTTGAAAACTGATTATAGGATGCTAAAAATTTTTAATTGGTTATTAAAATTCATATATATATATAAATTTCATGTGAAATATTTTTTTTCCTTTGGGTTCCTTTTAACTACCATATCTTAAATAAGTTCATGGTACAATGTCCCAAGAAAGGTAATTTATTGACTTCAGCCTAAATTATTTTGAATCTGTAGTTTTCCTTAGGACTTTAAGTAAAATATACTTTACTTCTCTTTATTAAAAATTCCACTATACTACCAGAGTTTGAGAATTTCCCCCATCATATGAGAGAGATATTATGAATGTAAATAATGTCTATAAAGTTCTTTAAGCTACTTTATTTTTTTAAAACTACACCAATTCCAATAACTACCAACAAACATGATTTTTTTTTATAAAAACCATTAAGTACACATCACATAAAGACATCAGGCATACATACCTATGGACTACTTCATTTTCTAACATAAAATCCTTTAAAGATCAATGTGTACCTTTTAATTTTTGAATTGTCAAATTCGAAAACCATGCCAAAAGTTTTAGAAAACACTGATCTGTCAGATGTGAATGTCCTGCCATTATGAAACACAAGTTGTAATAAAACACTCTCTAAACCTGTCTTTTCTCACACTAGCTGGCTGCATCCACCCTACACCACCCCAATCAGGTCACCTGTGTTTCCAATAATGAAATAGTGCTAAGTCATCTGAGCAAGTTTTGAGTATAAATGTATTCTTACAGTGAGTCAACGGGCAGAAAAGGCTCTAAGAAACCACACCATCTTCTAAAAAATAACAAAACCAGATTCTCTCAAATCTTCAGTCCACAGCATATTCTCTTTTAATTGAGCAATAACCATAGTTTATAGGCTTCAAATTTATAGAGACTTAATTTAGGAATCGGTTAACACTACATCCTGGTTTAATTGCAGAAGCTTAAATCAAAGTTTAAGATACAGAAATAAAGTTAAAATACAAGCTAGTGTCTTGTGACCTACCTACCCAGCTGGGGCCTTTTACTATAACTCAAAGCACCGGGTATCTCAAAGAATTTATTTCTCTTACCCATGTGTGAGTTAACTTGGACATCACAGCCTGGACAGTGAGGTCAGAGGAAGATCGCTCCAAGCAATGAGTACTTGTACTTGGCCATCCAGATTTCTTTCTTACCTAAAATAATTGCAGTTGTACTGCTATAATTCATGTGCCCCTAGAGCGCAATAGTGTCACACACCATTTGGCCCAGAGAAGTGACAAAGGTGTGCTTTATAGCTCACTGCCAGAATTCACAGATACTCAGAACACATAAAGCCACTAGAGACATAAACCAAGCCAACTCGCGTGAGGAAGCCTCAGATACTATTCAGGACGCCAACTCTCAACACAGTGTCACCCTACACAGCTTAGGAGACCTAAATCCGTTTTTTTGCCAAGTCTCATCCACATATTTTCAGTGGTGGCAAGAAGAGCTCAATGCCTCTCTTCTTTGGCTGATTGCACTGAGCTGCCTCTGTTTTCCATGGCCCAAAGAATCAAAAAAACTATTTGGTTCTAGATTCCAAAATATTTGTGTCTGGGGGCCCAGCAAATAGTAGCAAATCCTCCTAACGAGAACCACTTTTTGATGTGGCTGTTATTTGGGGGAAATATTTGAACACAGAAAAGAAGAAGCAAGCACATGACATGTAACAAAATACCCTTATACTTTCTACCTGGATTTAGAAGCTGTTAATGTTTTATAAAACCCAAATCCATTTCAGATCTTCTTCAAATATAAGATTAAAATAAGACAGACAAGCTGATGTCTCCTTTGTCCCTCCTGCTGCTTCTTCCCCAGGGCCATCACTAATTAAATTCTGCTTGATATCTTTGTTTCAGAGTTGCCTGCTTCCATTATATCCAAAGATATAAATAAAGGGACATATTTTAGGTGTTTTTAAGATTTTTATATAAATGACAGCACGTGGTACATATTGCTCTATAAACTCTTCTGTCCTTCTCTCCTTCCTTGCTATCAACTCAACATGATGCTACTGAGATCCAGCCTCAAGCCTTCTGGACAATGTGGTCCTCCTCACCGCTCTATCACAAGACTCTTATGTAGACCACCACGTGCATACACATCCAGGAAGAGTTCTCAGATTAACTACTGAGCATGTGAACTTTAGTCTTCAGGGATGCTTGGAAAAACCATTCCCCTTTGCTTTTGTTGCAGGTACCTACTAAGAGGAAGGGACCCCAGGACTCTTCTTCCTCTTGCTCTGCCTCTTCGCAATTAAAGAATAAGAAAATCGGGCTGGGACTACTGGGTTCGATTCTAGCACTACATAAAAATAAATAAAGGTATTATGAAAAAAAAATCTTAAAAAAAAAAAGAAGAAGAAGAAAACCCACTTCCACCAAAGCCCAATGTCACAACACTACAAAACTCGCTGCTGCGCATTTTAATTAGGAAGACCATATCAAGAAGAAAAGAGGTCTCAGAGTCTGTCAACACTGGACTGAAATCCCAGTCATGGTGTTTACTAGCTGTGTGATCTGGGACAAGCTGCTCAGCCTCTCAAAAGCATCAGTTTCTCTTTAGGAGATAGGTGTGACGGCTCTGCTTTACTAGAGTCACCAAACACAACTATTGCGTGGAAAGGGTATCCCAAGAGGGGCTGCAGCAAGGCAAGCACTCAAGGGCAGGCTGATCTGGTGGCTGTGTCCACATCCCCTGTAGACCCCAATGGGCCATCTTTCTTCCTCCAGGCAGGGAGCCGTGGGTAGAGAGGTGCCTTTCAAGGTCAGGGGAGTAAGGAATCCCTTCTCTGCCACATTTCCTTGGGACTGACTTATTCCTAAAGGTATAGTTCAAACTGGTTAAATTTCAGAAGACTGAATTGTGTTGGGATATATATTTTTTTAAAAAGCTACAATTGTTAACCAGTTTTTTAATTAGGTGTTTCACAGTTTGAGGACTCAGATTTAGCACTTCAGTGAGAAAAGCAGGCAGTGTCTACCAGTAATTCAAACTGAAAAGACAGGGCAGCAAGACACATGGGGAAAGATGCCCAAAAATGTTCTATCCTTGTTTAGTAACAAAAAATATGGGTTCATCTGAGCACGGTATAATGGCAATATCAATTGTGTCCTGAAAAACTCAACCTCCAGAACCTTCTAGAATTACTAAACTTCTTTCCCTTCTATTTTCTAAACTTTTCCCTTCTATTTTCTATTGTCTTTCAATCTGTCACTAAACCCCCCCTTCTCTGACCCAGACCTCACCACTGTGACTCTATGTATCTTATTTTGGATCAGCCCAAAAGAACTACCAAGCGTCCCGATCACACTTCAGGGACAAAGTGTGTTGAGAGTCAAGAGCCCAGATGCATCCCGTTTGCGCTTCCCTAGCCTGTGTGGACTTCCATTTATTTGCCAAAGAGAGAGATAATAATCTACACTGAATAACTGTAATCATCAAAACTAGAAGTTCCCTCTATTTCAGCTTCCCACAACCAGCAAAATATCTTCACAAATATTTGAACCTCAAAACCGAACAAGAAATAAACACAACCTCAACTTCTGCATTCTAGCTAGTGTTTATTTAATGCTTCTAATGCCGGGTAGCAGCTCGCTCTCAGACACAGTGTGTGACTGTTTTCTGTTCTCCAACCCTTAAATATCACAGGAAATTATACCCATTGCTGCAGAGATTATTTTAGAGACCGGTGGTAGTCATGCATCATTTCCTAAAGTAACCACATTTCTGAGAAATAAATTATTTTATCAACTCTTCCATGACAAGCTTTGAGACTTACAGAAAGACAGGAATACCACTGGAAGCATATTAAAAAATAGCTTTATGAACTTGGTAGGGGCAGATTTCTTGGACAAGGCACATAAAGCACAAACGAAGAAAAAAGTAAAATTTTTCTTATCTGTATGAAAAAGAGGATGTAAGATTCAAGAACAGGCCATCACCTGGGAGATCCTGTTTTAGCTCACATAACCAAAGGTGAAGAGCACAGATTACAGGCTGAGCATTCCTAATCCAAAAATTCAAAACCCCAAAATGCTCCAAAATCCAGAACTTTTTGAGTGCTGACGCGACACCAGGAAAGGAAAATTCCACACTGTGAAATTTAATTTCATGCATAAAATTATTTAAAATATTGTATAAAATTACTTCCAGACTATGTTATGAAGTGTATTTGAAACATTAGTAAATTTGGTGTTTAGACTTGGGTCCCAGCCTCAAAATATCTCATTAAGAATATGCAAATATTCCAAAATCTGGCAAAATCAGAAATCTGAACCACTTCTGCTCCTAAGCATTTCAGATAAGGGAGACTCAACCTGTAATAATCTACAGATCAACAGAACACAAGAAATGTGGATAGACAGGTATGAATAGCAATTTTCAGAAGAGGAAACTCAGTCTGATAGGCCTATGAAAATACACCCAAACTTACTAATAACAAGGAGATTCATATCTGAACTACAAATGATGTATTACTTCCTTCCCATGATGCACCATGTCAGCAAGGCTGTGAGAAATCATACGTGCTCCTGAGAATGTAAACTGGTACTCACATACTGGGGACATTAAGCAAAACCTTCTAAATTCCAGATGTGAACATTCCTTCATTATCCTCAAATTCTACTTCTACTTACATATCCCAGAGGACTCTTGGCTCATGTGTACAAGACAACACTTACAAAATTGCTCTTCATAGCACTATGTTTATTAGCAATAAAACTGGAAACAACCTACATGTCCATTAACAGGGAGGTAGACAAGCAATACAATACCATCAAGCCATTAAATTAGGATGAACTAGATCTAAATGGATCACTGCGTACAGAGCTCAAAAACTGTTAAGGTGTTTTTGCAAGGCTAGTATTCCATTTCTATAAAATTGTTAAATATACACGTATATCTATGTCTATAGGATAAAAATGTGGACAAAGAATACACACGACTTTCTTGACGTGGACTGCCTCAGTAAAGACAGGAACTGAGAGTGGACAAGATCCCAAGAGACGGAAACGTCATCTGTAATATTCTGTCTCTGATTTTGAAAAAGAGCTGAACTAAATGAAAATATTTCATCAACCCTGGGTGGCAAAATATGGCTATTATTATTTGCACTGATAATTTAATTGTAAAATATTTAGACAAATAAGGCTCTTAACCCACGTCTGTACGACTTGGTGTTCCTATAGTTTGATTGACTGCAGCATCCAGTAGATCACTGAAATCTACCTTCATCTTTATTTTAAACAATTCTGATTTCATGCTACTTTCGGAAATATACTAAAAAAAAATGTTACCAACTGGCCAAACTTAAATTCATTAAGATCTTCTACAAAGTAATTTGTCACATATACTGAGACTAAACATGAGACCTTGTGAAAGGAAATTTACGTGTAAATTATTTTCCACTCAGTTTTCCTTATGAGAACTTTAGTTTTTACAATTAGAAATGCTACTTAGCCCCTAACACCTGGACAATTTATAAATCCAGGTAAGTTACTATTTCCTTTGTCATCAGAGCCTCAGTGAATAGAATACTCAGCCAGCAGAATAACTGCAAACCATGAAGTTATTAACAACATTGGGGTTATTAACAAAATTGGTTTAAAAACAAGTACTTCATCATATGCATAAAAGCATATCATTAAAATACTGTGCAACTGATTAGCCCATGGGGGGAAAATATCTTAGTTTCACAGAATTCCCAATGATTCACTTAATACCAATTAATAAATAAAACCCTTCCTATTTACTCAATTAACTTTTCTTCATATCATTAAGCTAACGGATGAGCATGTGAGAGAATGTAACTTTAAAAAAAAAAAAAAAAGGGAAAGCACATTGTCCATCTAATGTAAGTACCTGAAAGAACTATTCTTATGGGATCACTGGAATTGAAGAGGTTAAATGTCAGGGCTGATAAAATGGAGAAGCAGGAAGGAGGAAAGATCATGAAGTGAAGGAGGAGTAAATATGAGGACACAGGTTTTTTTTTGGGGGGGGGGGTTGTTGTTATTGTTAATGCAATTTTTTTTTTTATTCTTCCTAATACCTTAAGGTTACTTTACTGGCTTAGGAAATAAACTGTACTACTACTAAAAAAAACCTGCTTAATCATCAGGCTTGCTTATTCAGATAATTATAAACAAAACAATTTAATCTACTCTTGAGCAGATTTAATAGTTGCTTCAAAAATTGGTGCAACAACCTTAAGGAACCCAGAAACAGGGAAAAAAACCTACAAGAAACAGAGCTGTGTTGTGAGGCGGGCATGCTCAGGTCTTTGAGGTGGTCTGGAGAGCCAGAAAAACATGTCCATCAAGTCAAGTCCATAACTGGACACAGATTTCCTCAGCTCAGGATCCCTGACTCCTCTGTGATAATGGCCATGCCCTAAGGGAAAGGCTTATCAAATGCCCGCCAATGAAATCATACTGATCCTCTTTTAACAATTTTTTTTTTTTTGCTGTAGAAATAATGCATACTCATTACAGAAAACTTGATAAATGTAAGAAAAAACATTAACGAAACAGCAATCCTATTCCTCAGAGGTAAACAGGAGATATTTCCTTCTTAAGAATGGAAATGTACACACTTTCCATTAAGGATGAAACATGCACGTGCATAAATGTGCACAAATCCAAATACAGAGTTGTACATCATACATTAAATAGAAAAAAACAGGTTTTAATGAATACCCATATTTTTTTTCATAGAAATGGCTGCATTTATATGATAATAAAAATAAAATTCACTAAGATTTGGCTAATCTCCAATTCATGGGGGGGAGGGAAGTTACTTAAATTTTAATAAGCCATAAATGAATACCATTATACATGAATCCTCGTCCACATGTAAAATAAACCCTAATAATACAGTTCTAGAAACTGGACCTTCCAAGGTACATAAAGAATGGTAATTATAATAAGTAAACATATCTATGTAGGGTATAGATAAGCACTTTTCTAAACACTTTATAGTCATTAACTCAATGAACTCATCACAATTCTGTTTGTAACAGTGTATCATTCCCTTTTTACAGATGAGAAAAATCTAGGCACAGGAAGGTTAAATAACTTGCCCAAGGTCACACAGCTTATAAGCACTGAAGATGATTTTCAAACAAGCCAGCTGCCAAATTGTGTCTCTGTTCTTCCCCCTGATGTCCAAGAATAATGATTTTAATACGCCTTACCCACCATTTGCTCTTTCTGAAAACCGGAAGGATTAAAAAGGGTTATCTAATTGTCAATTTCGTTATTTCTATTTCTCTATTTACTAGCATGACTAAACAGCTTAGAATTTCATAATTCTAATTCATAATTACTCTTCCATCAACTGTCCTTTGCTTGCTTCCCCCCGCTGTTGCGAGTCTTCTTACCGACTTGTATCAGCTCTTAGTACAAAGACATTAACCTCTTCACCATTTCCCACCCTGTCTTAATTGTGTCTGGCATGTAGGCACCCCGGACCTCTCTATAATCAGTACATTTGGAGTGACTCTGGGCTTTCTCCCACTGCTCCGCTCTTGCAAATATTTCCCCAGGCAGCAGACAGGTATGTGTTCAACCCAGAGTCTCTCTCCACGGAGGTTCTCTTTAAACCATCTGGAAATGATACGGGGTACCAAGCTGGCATCCCATGCTAAGCATAGTAGAATTGTTAAGGCTTGATACTATATAGATGGTTTTACATAATGTGTTTTTATCTTGGTGTCGCTTTTAGACAAGACGCCAACATATGCTGACTTATTACAACAAAATTACTCAATTTCAGAAAAAGTCATAATCTAAGATACTTCTATTCTGGTTACAGCCACATCGAGAACAACTCCAACGTGAAAATTATTCTTACCTTTAAAAACCCACAGGGAAAAACCTCTCAAGGGCCTTCCCAACAGGAATTCCAGCCCAGGGATGTACAATAATTACTAGGTCAGCAGGTTTTTCATACCTGATCCGAAACCCTATTTCTTTTCACTTTTTCTGTTGTCCAAAGAAAAAAGCAGCTATGCATTTTGCTCTCATCTGCTCACCACTTCTTATGCTGGGAAAGTGTTACACCTTCAGTGATTTTAAGGAGGAGAGAGAGGGAAGCTGATTTTTATTGACTTCTCAGACTTTCCTCTAAGCCAGAGGTCCTTACAGAGTTCCATGCAAGAAGGCATGAGCAGTTGTGAGCTGTGCGCCACAGAATTTGTTAACAGTAAGACTGATGTTGGGGCTGGGTCCTGGCTCAGTGGTAGAGCGCTTGCCTAACATGTGTGAGGCACTGGGTTCCATTCTCAGCATGCATATAAATAAATGAAGAAAATGAAGGTCCATCAACATTTAAAAAAAATTTTTTTTTTAAAAAAAGACTGATGTTTGTGGATGATTGAGTTTTAATACAGGGACACGGAACAGGCTGATGCTCCCTCCTTAGGACGAAGCCACTCTCGTTTGCGTTCTGAATCTTTTCCCCAGTGGGAGGAGAGGTGGATGTTAAAACCACCGCAGGACGTTAGGGTGCTGCCTGCCTGATCTATGCAACAGCTCGTAACGAGCAATTCTTACTGAGTCGTGTTTTTATGCCAAGTATTGATTTTTGCGAATATCACAAAAACAGAAAGCTTATGGTTTTCTCTGCTCTCCTGCCTACACAGGCATGCCCACACCACGCTGCAAAAGCAGACCTGCTACCTGCCGAGGAAGCGCCATCCGTGAATGTTAACCTTCCTCTGTGTTGCTCTGAAAACGAGTTGAGAAATCACTCATCTAAACCATCTTCATCAAAATCTCTATTTTTGGAATTCAAAGAATTCTCAATTACCTCATGAGGGCACAAGGAACTGGGAGATTCCCCCCCTCTCCAAAATCCTGTTAGTTTTGTGGTTAAATTTATTACAACTACATTGCTAATGCTTTTCACCAGGAATCTTTTAGGTCAGATTCTCATATGAGTAATTATTCACCCACTGTAGCTTGTGTTTTGTTGTTGTTTTGTTTTTTTTCTGAGGGTACCTGATTGAACCCAGGGGAGCTTTACCACTGAATCACATCCCCAACCCTCCCCCCACCCCGTTTTTTTGAGGCAGAGACTCACTAAGTTGCTTAGGGCCTCGCTAAGTAGCGGAGGTTGGCTTTGAACTGGCGATCCTCCTGCCTCTGCCTCCAGAGCGGCTGGCTCCACTATGCTTCTTATCTGTTCTCATTCCTGTATTTCAATTCCAATTGGAATTAATGACCATCACCAATAAGGAGTATGACTTTCATTGAGCATTCTCCAGCTCTTTCCACCAATTACCTCAGAAGAACTTCCTATACCCACAGTACATAAGGATTACTGATGTCACTAGTTTGCAGACATGGAAACTGGTTTTTAGGTCAAGTGATATGCCCAAGGTCATGCGGCAAGCCGGTCAAGTATGACGGCAACAGCAGCCTTCCCACCTCCCTCCAGTTCCCTGTGCGTTCACTTCTTACACATTTCCACGGTGCCAGGACCCTTCCTCCTGATCACACACATCCTCCCTAGAGAGCCCACCCCATTACCTGCCAACATCTACAAGCTTCTGGGAACACATCTTTTTCAAACAGTCTGTTCATATGGATCTCTTGGCTTTCCCCAATTCATCATGAGATTCTTTTGCCCAGAGAGTCACCCTGCATCAATATTTACCACGTATACGATGATGGGAACAAATGTGTAACCTGGCACTTCTGTTGGACAAACAATTCAAAGTGCATTCTCAGCTATAAACGCTCTATTGGTAGCTGATCACTATGGTCCTCTTCCTGCTGTGAAGTTACATTTTAACAACAACTGGGAAGAGATCCTAGCCTGGAGTCCGTGGAGTAATGAGGTATTTGGTAGAGGAAGAAGCCCATGCATCTTCTGAAGCCAGCTGCCAAATTAGAAATTTAAGAACACGTACTGTGCTGGTGGGGCAGCTATTGGCTCACTGGGTTAATAATGCACCCGTACTCAGAAAAGATCATCTGTAGCAAGAATGACACAGGTGCTCCATGAACAGGCCAAAGAGAACATGAGGCAAAATACACCTAGGCGTTCCCGGGCACAGGACAATGAGCTCTAGATGGCTGGCGTGTTCCCAGGACCAGTTCAGTGAGCCTTATAGAGTTACATTAATGCCAACATTTTCTATGTATCAGGAGAATGAGGATAAATCTACAGTGTACTATTCCTGGAACACATTCTGGTCGGTACCAAATTTTATCATTAAAGCATCTGTACATGTATTCCATGAAACATTGTCAAAGGATCTCTCCCTCTTAAGAAAGGTCACGTTGGCCCTTTCTAATCACTTTTTTTTTTTTTGGTTGTTATCCATAAGATTGCAATATTACTAAATATTTCACTTCAATCATAGGAAAGTGTTCTTCATGGTAATGCACAGAGAACCAAGCCATGTGGCTAACTTTTCTATTTAAATAAGCCGTTAGGGTTTCTGTTTAAGTTGTTACAGAGCGTGTCCTCCAAGGGTTCATGTATTGGAATTTAATGACCCTTTGAGCTTTTATGGGGGGCAGGCGGCAGTGCGACTAGGGTGTATAGAGGCGGAGACTTCGGAGGTAACTAGGCCTAGATAAGGTCATCAGGGTGGAGCACCAGGATTGAAACCTGGTGGCTTTATGAGAGGAGGCAGAAAAATCAGGAGAGACATGTACACAAGTGCACCCCATCTCTTGCCAGGTGTTGTTGGACTTCCTTAGGACTCTGCCAGCAAGAAGGTCACCACCAGGTGTGGCAATCTGACCTTGCAACTCCAGAAGCATGGGCCAAAATAAACCTCTTTTAATTTTGTCTGTGGTATTAGCAACAGGAAAGAGATGAACAGCAGGAATGATGAACAGCTGGCTGCACGTTCAGGTGGTAAATTACGAACGCAGAGGGCACCGTGCGTTTCCCCGGACTCTTTGGGGAATCATCAGACTGTGCTCTCACTCCACAGGGCTGGGTGAGGCCAAGCACCCACGACCCACATGCATGTATGTGCACACAGGCACATGCACAGACGCATCATATCTGCTCAAAGGCAGACACACGAGCGAGTCCAATGAATTGGACTCTATCAGGAGAGAGTGTTCCTTTTACCAGGACCAGAAATGAATGAAAATGTAAGCAAAGAGTACTATTAGCCATAGTCCCTGATACTAAAGCTGAATGAAAAGGGAAAAGATCCAACAGATAGATGAAGAAATCTACAAGAACCCCTTCTGAAACTGGGATCCAGCCAAGCCTGAGGTTTACCCCTTGAACTCCTCCCATACTGTGAGCCAACAGGCAGTTCTGCTTAAGCTAGTAAGAGATGGCTCCCGTGCTGTTTGCAAACCAAGAGTCCTGACTAATCACATTAATTTTGCTTATGACCTTATCATTTTACTAATGAAATTGATATTTCATTTCCAAGTGTTCCGGCCCCATGTTCTCAAGACGTTCTTTGCTACCTCCTGAATAGTAAATACCACGACCTACTGTGTTGTGGAATACTGAATGTATCTAGGGTGGGTGTTCCTAAAGGATGAGGAAACTCATTCTTTGCTCGAACCACCCACCCAGGACTAAGCTTAAACAGAACCCAGTGTTTAACAAGCATTTGAACGAAATCAATATTGAAGAGAGCGTATGTATAACAGTGCACTTAGAGATTAAGTCCAAGCTTAGTCTCTATGTAGATGGGCTCACACACTGACTTGCAGGATACGTTGGTGTCTTTTACTGTGCAAATGTCACCCCAATTTTTAAAACCAAGTGCTATTTTCATTATTATAAAAATTAATAAAAATTACCATTTTAGAGGCTAGGGCTGTAGCTCAGTGGCAGAGTGCTTGCCTAACACATGTGAAGCACTCAGTTCAATCCTTAGCACCACATACAAAAAAATAAAGGCATGATGTCCATCTACTACTACCAAACTTTTTTAAATTACCATTTTAACTCTTCTTAGATAGCAGCAAGTACATTCATGTTGCTATATGACCATTGGCCCTATCCATCTCCAGAGTTCTATTTGATGTAAGTGCCTTTAAATGTCCTTTATTGTTCTCTATCATAGATTTTGAAAATTTAGTAAATGCAACTGGTATTTCAGCCAGGTTTGGTGGCACACACCTGTAATCTCAGCAGCTTAGGAGGCTGAGGCAGGAGGACTACAAATTCGAATCTAGCCTCAGCCATTTATTGAGGCCCTAAGTAGCTCAGCGAAACCCTGTCTCCAAACAAAAAATAAAAAGGTCTGGGGATATGGCTCAGTGGTTAAGCGCTCCTGGGTTCAATACCAATACCAAAAAAAAAAAAAAAAGGTAGTTCATATAGTTACATGTAGCTATGCATTCCTCTTTTTAAAAATCCAAGTTCTCTGTCTTAAAATAGTCTGTCTTCTCTTGGGCAAAGCCCAGGAAGGGGCAACCCCCCACCTTTAAAGTCAAGCAACTGAAATATTAAAAGCATCACAACATGCTGTCTAAGAATAGAATGACAAGAAAACTTTTATCATTCTTCATTAATTCGCAGTCTTGAAATAACTCTGGGTTGGCATGCTCAGGATCAGTTTTATCTCTGGAAGATTGATTGTGTAGTGACTCTGACAGTCATGGAAATCTACTCATTTTTCCCTATTAATTTTTTTAAACTTGTTTTAAAAAAAAACTTTCCCTAAAAACCCTCAGAAAACTAGAATTTGCTTATTCTTGCTCGAATAAATTTGGCAAGAATTAAATTTTTAAGAAAGCATATTGCAGTGTTACGAAATCATAGACGCTAGGCTGTGTTCATAGAGTTCTCTTAATTTATTTCTACTCTCAGGAATGTGCAACCATCCCATCCTTCGAAAACTCTTATAAATATCATTTTGCTATTTAAACGAACATTAGCTCAAAAGCGGGGGTGGGGGGCAGGGAGGGTACCCATGGGTCTAAACACTTCAGAAGTCATATAATGTAGGAGCTATCAGCTTTAGGTTTTCACAATAAAGGAAAGGTGGCGGTGTTTGTAACTCCCCCATTCCCTCCCCTGGCATCTGTCAATTTCTTCACTGACCTGAGAAACAATATTTAGGAGGGGGGGGAAGCTCCTTCACCTGAATACCAAAATGTAGGATCTGTGTGTCAACAAAATTATTTTTACCATATATGGAAAACCCAAAATATTTCCTTAAGTCTCAAAAGAAAAAAAAAATTTTTCATGTACACTTATCTCCACCAGGTATGAAAAGGATAGAAACTGAGGAGAAAACTATTCTGTGTCACATGAGCATAAATTCTTCGGTTTCCTCTCTAGATAGAAACTTCCATTCGGACCCAGTGAGGATCCAGAATACCTGCCCCCGTTCCATCTCCACCCTCCCAGATGCTTTCCCTGGCATCTTTCCTCCAAAGGATCAGAAAAGATTTTATTTTTTTAAGTGAATACAAAGCCCACCACCTGACAGAGGAAAATAACCACATCTCCACTTTGGAACAGAGCACTGTGAATTGGTCCAAACCCAGTTCTGAGAGGACACAGCAGACTTCCAGACAGGCCAAGACTCTGTTCCTTGGTATCCTGGGGTGCATATCAGGATTCCATATGCCACTATTCCTGATTCATTTACATCAACTTCCACGAGTTTGTTTTCCAGCTTGGCCAAACCAGTAGCCGTCTCTTCCTGTTCCCATTTCCTGGGGGTATTATTTTTTTTTCTGTAGTCTAATAAAAAGTCTTAAAAAATATGGTATTAAATGATGAGATTTTCCCTTCGTCTGAAACAACAAATGCACTGAGCTCACTCTACAGTGGTGTCATAATTCTGCCTGAAGTTTGTCCCCGTCTCTGGCACACTCTGCGTTTTGTCTTTGCTGCATTCCTTGGCCGTCTGCTCTTTGTGGTGCTGTGAACACAGATGGCGAGGTGGTACAGTGGGAAAGGAGTGGGTTTGCAGTCAGATAACCTGGCACTCAGCGAGTCCTTCCTCCACACTGTCTCCACTATCCATCCGGGACCACCGTGCCACCACGGGAGCCCTTACTCTACCTGAATGACCAATACTAACAGCCTCTCCACTGTTTCCCTCTGTGACTATCTCCCATCCCCCTGCCCAGGTAAACCTTTATGCCATTCTTAGGTTTTCAAGAGCGCCACATACTGCCATGTCTGAAGTGCCCAACACCTGATTTCAGCATGCAGGTTTCAATAATCTAACTTTCCCCAGCTACCACGAAACCCCTCCAACCAGGCCTCCTGTGACCCAACTACACCTTGCCAGGTCCTGTCATGGGCCCCTGAACCCAGTCCCCACTGCCCACCAAATGCACCAGTCCTCAGATGTCAGCTGAATTCCCCGTGGCTTCCTGCACTCTCCCAGCCCACAGAGAACGCCTCCAGTGGGCAGGTCGTACCTACCACACCCTGAGGAGCGCTGGACAAGCTCACAGGAGTCCCCTGGGTTTGTTCACCCACAGAAGCACACCGTGGCTACTGAAGAATGTGAAAACGATTTTTCCCTGTCAATACAGAATTTTAAATAGCTCTTTCTCTCTTAGTTCTGATATTTCTACCTAAAAGTTTACATTAAAATATACCAATAAGCCAGGTGCAGTGGAGCACACCTGCAATCCCAGCAACTCAGGAGGCTGAGACAGGTGGATCAACAGTTCAAAGCCAGCCTCAGGAACTTTATGAGACACTTAGCAACCCAAGGAGATCTTGTCTCTAAATAAAATATAAAAAAGGGCTGGGGGTGTGGCTCAGTGGTTAAGCATCCCTGGGTTCAATCACTGCTACCAAAAAGAAAAAAAAAAAAACAATAAAAGAACTTGAAAAGGAGAAAGCAACCTAATAAAAAGGTCTAAAAGAGCAAACTTAAGAAGGCATATAGGACGGCAAACAAGCCTGTGAAAAAGATGTTCGGTGTCATTTAGGCATCAGAGAAATGCCAGCTGAACCCAAAATGAAATTTACTATATAACTACAATAATGTCTGATTTAAAAAGACTGATTCTACCAAGTGTTGGAGAGGATAGAACAGACTGGAACTCTCACATATGCCCAGTAGAAATGTAAAATATCACAATTACTTTGGGAAACAATTTGATAGTTTCTAAAAACTAAAACCTACACCTACCAAATGATCCAGCCAATTCGACTTCCTGTATCTTCTGCAGAAAAAATTAAAGCATATGTTCATGCAGAGCAAACCTGTACAGTGTATTTGTGATTGCCAAAACTGAAACAACCTAAATGTCCATCAACTATAGGTAAACTGAAGAACACGAGGTGGCAGAGGCACAAATGGAATGCTACTCAGAGATAAAAAGAAAGTTAACTAACCCCTTATAGAGCAACGTGGATGGATCTCAAGTGCATTATGCAAAACGAAAGAGGCTGAAATCAAAAAAGCTACATGAAAAAAATTATTCCACTTATATAACAACCTAGAAAATGTAAAACAATAGAGGTGATAGGACACACATAATAGTCACTAAGGTTTAGGGTGAGGGGAGGGCTGGATAAGAGGTGGCCACACAGGGGACATTGGCAAGTGAGGAAACCACTCTGCATCTTGGTTGGGTGGCGCCAACATGCCCACACATTTGGCAAAGCATGCAGAACCACATAACAAAGTGTGAATTTTACTGCTCATGAATTAAAATCAAATAACCTCAAAATGAAGACTTAGAGGTTACTAATTAGCTTAGAGTACACCATCACCAATTTACTTTATCATGTTGAGATGCAAAAAAGCAAGAACAGCATTTTTGATTATTTTATGAAAAATCCCAAAACTGTGCTGTTGGAGGTCAGAGCAATTTTTTGCTAAGCTCAGCAGAACCTGCTGTTATTTAATGATAGTTTTAGTAACATTACAAAATCACCAGTATTCATCTGCTCTTGCTAAACACAAACCCAGCCCGAGTCCCTCTGCCGTCGCACTCATGCCTTCCTTCATTCATGGGTGCATATGAACATCCACAACACACCAGACATGCGTTCCGATCCAGCAAATGTTCTAGAGAATCAGCACCACATAAAAATAAAGAAATAAATGGTATTGTGACCATCTACAACTGAAATAAGAAAAAAAAAACAAAAAACAGAAGGTGGTGTGTTAGAATGGAAGGAGAGGGTCAGCACATCACCTAAGATGGTCAGGGAAGGCCTTGCGAGTGGGTGACAGCTGAGCCAATCCTGCAAGGAGGAAAGGAGCAGAAACAAAAACCTGGAGGAAGAGATTCCTCGGCAGAGGGACCAGGCAATACAGGGGCCCACAGAAACCGGGGGCCTTGGTTCCTCTGAGCCTCAGGAAGGTCAGTGAGGAGAATGAGCAAGGAGGACACATAGTAAATACGGTCGTCAGGGGCCTGATGATTTAGTGCCTTACAGACCCTAAATTACTTTATGCTGCTCACAATGAGGATCCACCAGAGAGCTTTGTATCAGCCACATAATCTGATGTATGTTTTTAAAAGATCTGACTATTTCTCTCAGAACCTTCAGCTTTCTTCCCTACCTGTTCTTAATTCACCTTAGTTGTGTGGCCTCAGGTTAATCACCAATAGGATCTCCTGGTCAGTTTCCACGTTTGGAGAGGGTGATCCCCGCTGCCAGAAATTGCCCAAATCCACAGGTTCAACTGAGGAACTGCACATCCGACCGAGGCTAACTGCAGCTCCTTCCTGTTCTTACCTTCCCAGGACACGGTCCCCATCAATTCTCTCTCCTTCCCCCATTTACCATCTCAATGTCTGCCCAAGTCCACTGCCCTCTACATGTTTTACCTGATCCTGCCGTGTCTGTGTGCCAGCATTTCCTCCCTCCACCTCTTTTCTCTTTATGACCAAAACAGCAGTTCAGAGTCTATCCCTGCACCCCCACGCCTCAAGTTTTTCCTTTCCCGTGCTCACTTGCCTCTTGGCCAATCACACTCTGATGGCCATGTCCATGGCTCTACTGAATTCCTCCTTGAAAATCACCAGACCCCTCCTGTCTATTAGGTCTTATTCCTGGTCATCCCAACCCTATCATCAGGTTTTGGACCACAACATCCTACTGGAAGGATAACATATTCGGAAAGAAAAAGTGGAAAGATTCTACCCTGTCGTTACTACTTCGTATGATACTGAGGAAAGCGTGTAATTTCTCTGGGCTTTCGTTCCAGGATCAGTGCCCACAGTCGGTTGGATCTGTAGATATCCTTAGAGCCCTTCTAATTTGGAAATCCTAAGATTACATGATGCTTCACTGAGGCATCCATGACTCAGTGCTATCTTGATTCTCTAAACAATTCTCCATCTCCTTTACTGGGATGTGTGGCTCATCTTCTTAATGGGGTTCCATTCCTCCAAATTCTTAGTTAAGTGCATCCACATCAATCCCCTGAATTGCCACTGCTAAGAGGAGGCATCCCATACCTCCGGACCAACACTGCCTCCCATACAGAGAATGGTTCCAATCAGAAGTAGTTCTGGTACTTAAAACTCATGCAACCAAGATACCATCACTTCCTCTGCAAACCTCTTCTTGACTTCTTCATTTCTCCTAACTGCTCACCATTATCCATGACATGCCGTTTATGCTGATTTTCCACATGCTTTCTCCTTCCCCTTCCTTAACAAGTTGGTCCTAAAGTCATTACATAAGATGAAGGAGTGATCCTTCGTGGGCAGTAGAGAGTGGGCAGCTCTGGTGGCCTACAATGAAGTATCAAGCCCTAGAGTGGCTCTGACGTCCAATGAGGAGAGACACACAGGTGTTCTTGTGGTCTCACGCAGGGTATCTTAACCCAAGCAGGGCAAGGACAGTCTGGCATGGGGAGAGGAAAAAAATAGGTGGGGTGAGTTGGACATCTGATCTATGTGGATCCATGAACCAGAATGTGGCCTAGGACTGCAACCAGAGGAGAGCATCTGCAGAGGAGAGGCACCCCTTGAAGAAATGCTGGATTCCAGAACTAGGTCAGGAAAAGTGCAAGATGAGCCTAAAGCAGGAAAACAAGGAAGTGTCCAAAGAACAATGAAATCAAGGCAAAAGGACACAGAAACCAGCTTGAATGTGCTCCCCCTGGTTTAATCAGGAACAGCCTGGACATGGAAAATGAGGACAAACAGGCTCCAGCCCAGTGCACAGAACAAGCAACAATGATGCCACGCAGATAGAAATAAGTAAAAGAACAAAGTTTGAGGAAGAATGGGATGTTTGTACAGTTTCAAAGTACTCCTCCACAAAGTGTCTTCTGACTGGGAAAGGAAAAAGAGTTACTTTACCCTGGAGAACCGTGACACACAGCACCTCAACGGAGCAGAGGGAGTCTGAGTGGACAGAAATGGCACAAATGGAAATCACATGTACCTGGGAGGACGCAATAAAAATGAAGCATTGCACCTGTGATGGTCCTCAGGTGCACTGCACCACAGAACCAAACCACGGGTTAGCACACCATAAACCCAATGGAGGGACCTTCCACAAAATAACTGGCTTTTAAATCTTCAAGAGAAGCTATAGGGTAGGAGAGCATAACTAGACCCAATCTCCTTCCCATCACAAAAATCAAGTCAAAATGGACCAAAGACATAAGACCTGGGTCACTTCCATATGACCCAGCAATTCCACTCCTGGGCATATATCCAAAGGAAACAGACATAATAAAACTAATAAAAGACAACATAAAGAGAAATGCTTCATTCAAGACATTGGAATGGGAAAGGATTTTTTTTTTCCAAAAGCACAGGAAACAAAAGAAAACAAATAAATGGGATTACATCAAACTAAAAAGCTTATGTACAGCAAAGGAAACAATCCTCAGGGTGGAGAGACCATGGGAGAAAATACTAAGAACTACACATCTAATAAGGGGTTAATATCCAGAACACAGAAGAAACTCCAAAAGCTCAACAGGAAAAAAAAAAAAAAAAAAAACTTAATTAAAAAAGCAGGCAATAGATCTAGACACTTGTTGAAACAAGAAATACAAATGACCAAGAAGTATATGAAAGAATTTTCAACATCACCAATCATCAGAGAAGTGCAAATCAAAACCACAATGAGTTATCGCCTCCAGTAAGAATACTATTATCGAAAAGACGAACATTAACAAGTCCTGGTGAGGATATGGAGAAGAGGGAACTCTTGCATACCACTGGTGGGAACGTAAACTAGTACCCCCATTACAGAAAATAGTACAGAACTTTCTCAACA
The DNA here is from genome assembly GCF_045843805.1 of Urocitellus parryii. Classification (NCBI taxonomy): domain Eukaryota; kingdom Metazoa; phylum Chordata; class Mammalia; order Rodentia; family Sciuridae; genus Urocitellus; species Urocitellus parryii. The sequence continues at coordinate 22,858,997 of NC_135540.1, forward strand.
TATTAAAAACAGAACTTCCATATGACCCAGCAATTCCACTCCTGGGTATATATCCAAAGGAAATGAAATCAGGATGCCTAAGAAGAAACTGCACCCCATGTTCACTACAGCACTGTTCACAAAAGCCAAGAAATGGAGACAGCCTAAGTGTCTCTAAACTGTGGAATGGATAAAGAAAATGTACACAATGGAATCAGACATGAGGGAATACTGTTCAGCTACAAAAAGCATGAAATTCTTTCATTTGAGACAACCTGGAGGGAACCACTGTGTTAAGTGAAATAAACCAAGCATAGAAAGACAAGTATCACATGATCTCACATGTGCAATCTTTAAAAAAAAAATCTCATAGAAGCTGAGAGTGGAGATAGCAGAGTCTAGGATAGGCACTACACTGCAGATTCTCTGAGCAAGAAGTTCTAGTGTGTAATTGCATAGTCAGATGACTATAGATGACTACATATCTCAAAAGCTAACTGAAAGGATTTGGAATGTTTTTTGCTATAAATAAGTGATTCATGTTAGAGGAGACAAATATGTTTGAACTTATTAATTAATGTATATGTGTATCATAATATTACATGGCATGTCATTAATATGCAGAATTTGGGGGGGAAAAAAAGTAGCCACAAAACCTAGAAAACACTGAGAAACTGTCCCAGAGTGAAACAGACTAAAGAGACAGGAAAACTAGGCACAACACACAGTTTGGAACTGGATTCTCACTTTGTAAAAAACATTAGGACACCTGGCAAAACCACGATGAGATGTAAAGGATAGACACCAGTAACGGAAAGTCAATTCCTTGGTTTTGATGGTGTTTTGTGGTTACATAAGAGTGACCTTATTTCAGGAGTTCTTTGTGATGGACTTCCAATTGCTTTGTGTGAGAACATGTGGGCATTTCATAAAATTTTTATACAAGAAAATAACTTCTACAAAAGTCTGTTCTGTAATTTCTCAAATCTGTCCCATTCTTTCCATTACCCCTGACATCCTTGTTCCCAAGAGCCTAGTTCCCACCCTCCTGCACAGTTGGGATCATTTCTTAGCAAGGCTCTGCGTTCTTCAAACTGACAAACAGTGTCCAGATAAGGGCTCCAGTGCCCTGCAGCTCACACCACCTGTCAGCCCCAACAATCAACTAAGTATGAATATCTTAGTGTAACTTTCAAGTTCAACTCCTTTCTAGTTCCCAACCTCCTTCTCCTCACGGCCCTCTCACAGCAGCCACACAACTGGACCGAAATGCACGCTTTCTGCACATCTCCAGGATTTTGCTCACCTAGCTCCCTCCACCAGGGAGTGCCCACTCCCTTGCACATTTTTCCAAGATGAAGTATAAACACCAACTCTGACCACACCTCCCTCCATTTTCCAACACTTGCCCATCTAATCTCTCCTTGTCAGTATACCCAAAGTTCACCTCACCCCTTACAAACCACATTTCATTCTGTCCGAAACCGTAATTTTTGTCTATTTGTCTCAACGACCCCTAATACAGATGGTGAAGTTAGCATACCATGGACAAATAAAAATTAAGTCATGGGCTGGGGTTGTGGCTCAGCAGTAGAGCGCTCACCTCGCATGTGTGAGGCCCTAGGTTCGGTCCTCAGCACCACATAAAAAATAAATAAAATAAAGATTGTGTCCAACTACAACTAAAACATAAATATTTTTAAAAATTAAGTCATAGCTAAAGTTATGAATCTAGATGACCAGTCATTATCTCACATTCTCTCCCTAGGGAGCTTTTTAAGAATTCAAGTTACTTTTTCTTCCTTAAGCTAAAGTTTTCTATTTCTAGTATAAAATATAAACAATGTTTACCTCCTTTCAACAGAGAAATCTGATGTTGCCTGTAACACTCAAAATCATAAATTCCAAGGTTTCTAGAGCATCAGTTAAGTAATAAGTACACATGTAATTATATTTTAATGTCACCATTACTCGACTACATAAAGAACAAAATAAGCTGCTTAAAACTGAAAACAAAGCCTATACCTTACAAGTTTAAAACCAGAAACCCTAAAGCTTAATACAAAGACAGTTATCCACTTAACATGCTTTTTTCTCAGCTTTCACTAATAAATCGTGGAATGCCATCCAGAGATATCCAAGTTAACAGCTATATTTAACTATTATCAAGAAGCCAATATTTTTCTCTTTGAATTTAGCAAATGAAAGAAAAATGATAATTTACTTAAAAACAGCCTGAAATTTTATCAGCAAATGAGCAGCATGAAACTAAAGCAGCAGTCAACAGCCAGGAAAAAAAGTAGTTTGGGGGTGAGGGAAATGGCATTGAACACTGAGTGTTGCTGTGAAATTACAGTGATCCACACAGCATCTGCTATCACTGTGACACTTAGGACAGAAAAGGTCGACACACCCACAATTTCAATATTGCAAAAGACGTCAAATCTATAAATGATAAATCTCCAGGTCCTGGTTTCAACACGTCCCTCATACAAAAACTGCCTCCAGGGGAAAAATTTGAATTTATCCTAAATGAAACTACAGTTTTTAATCTCAACTCTTCTCACTCCTTATGAATGAAGTAAACAGCTCTAAATAAACTAAGATTTTTAAAGATAAAAATTGGGCATACTGACATTTAAATCTAAGATATTTGTGATATTATAAGAAAAACTTATACAAAACCATAAACATAATGACTTGTCTAATATAAAACTCTAATGTTCTTCTATTTCAATAAAATTATCACCATTCTTCCCAGAAAAACCATCAGTGAATGAAAGTAAGTGAATTATCAGGAGAAGCAAGTCTCACTTAAAGACCGTTTCAAATACTATCCTGGAGAAATTTTAGGCACATTAGCAATTTCCAAAATCAAAATATTCTGAGACAAACAATAAGAAAGTTATGTGTCCTCCTTCCCAAATGATCTAAGTAATGCTGTAATGGTTTTATTTATCATCGTAAGCACCAATAGTCAAACACACATGCACACTCCCACAAAACCAACTATTCTTCCACAGTTTGCATTACATGGAGAGATGTGTATCTCCGTGGTTTATTCAGAAAGTTTACTAAAAGGGCAAAGTTTGCCACAAACTCCTTGAGTTCTGAAACTTTGGGTTTATCATAAAAAGTGAACTTTAAAACAAAAAAAAAGTCAGGGACAACTGAAAAAAAACTATTTTATTTACTGAACTGCATGTTGTTTAATAAAAACTATGAAAAAAATTCAGCACAAATTAAGATAAAAACCTAGTTCTCTTGAAGCCTATCAGATGATGCCCTTTGAAATAGTGAACTTTATATTCAGAAGTCTAAGTCAATGTTAGCACTGTAATGATGCTATCAAAGTGACTATGGTTATCACCATAAACAGCCAGCATTATGTCAACAGAAATAGCCTGTTTCCATGAAGGATTGTGTAAATAAAGAGAATGAGAATTCATAGTAAGTGTCAGGTTTTATAAAAGGAAAGATCTGATATTTTTCTTAAAAAAAAAGAGAACAACTGTTCGGTATATCAAGGAAAATAACAACTCTTCCTCACTTTTCCTTTAAAATGGCACATGACAATAACATCTTTCTATCCAGAGTACCCTGAAAACAACTGAGTGAAGCTTATGAGTCTCACTTGAAACCAGACTGGCCAATATGTTAAGGGATACTCTATTTTGATTCTTCAAAGGAAACTCCATGGCCAACCCGTACTTTTATCAAGTTCAACTTAGTTGAAAATGAAGAAACTGAGGCTGTTGGGAGAAACTGTGACTCACCCAGGAGGTCATGGAGTCAGTTTCCTTTGTGCCTGAGCTGGCAAAGGAACTCCCATCTACATGACAGAACCCAGGCCAGTGTCCACCCTCCGGGCTTTACATTCATTTCTGTCATAATTTACAATTTGGCACTCACTGGGAATTATTAATAGACAGATGACTTTCGTCAATGCTCTCAGAGAATGCCCCAAGACTGAAATAAAGACAACACACCCTTCACAGCCATTACTCATTACTGTCAGCCTGAAAAGTTAATCTAGGTGACAGTCATTTCTTACTTGGAAGAGGACACTCCTTCCTCAGAAGAATATCCAGTAAGACTAATACAAATATCATAATCACCTCTTTCTCCATTAACCTCCAAAAGGCCTGTGGCATTGAACAGACAAGTAGCTGTCAACTTCTGGGGCTCAAAAGCCTTTCTTCAGTACTGAGGATCCCAAAGAATCGGCTGCCAGTTACAGCTACTGATACTTACACACATTAGAAATTAAAACTAACTTCTAATTAGTTCCAATTAAATGAGAAATTAAAACTAGGATGTTAACACATTTAAAAATAAGTCATGCAACATAAACAGATGTTTATGAAAAACTGCACTATTTCCCCAAATGACAAACTTTAGTGACAAAGTCCTCCTTTTGTGTTTTATACTTTTTTGCAAGCCACTTAAGAGATCATAGCTGAATCTTAATCTATTTCTGCATTCACTCTATGGTGATATGCTCTGCTTCAAGTACATGGAGAAAATCTGGCCTCATGCATGTATGTTGCTGAAAAAGGAGAGACATATTTTAAAGGTCTTTTCCAATCACGGTAGATAGGAGTCTTTGATACTACAGTGAAAACTGATGGTGAGTTAAAGGTTAGTTGCAATGTGGAATCTGAAAATCAACATGTGTTATCACAAATCCACTGGTTTACTTCCATTTGGAGTGGGTCTTTACCAGTGCCTGATTCCTGACCTCATGAACTTCCTTGAAAAGATTTCTGAAAGCCACCAAAACACACCTTGAGATCTATTAAAAAACAGTCTAGAGTTCAACCTAAAGTCGAGAAGACCATTAAACCTAGACACATTTACACCCTACCTTGAGCCTTTATGACCTTTAACACTAATGTATTTAACATTACCTGAAATGGAGTGGCATCATCATAAATTAAGAAAGAGGCAAAAGGTTAGATTTTGATTTAAAAGATATAGAATAAAAGCTTGAATGAGGTTAAATTGATGATTCTATCACGGGGACTGAAATCTAGAAAAAGATCTATATATCCTCTGATCCTCTGATCATTTTTTTTTGTTCTGGAAATGATCAAAACAAATATGTTTGGATATGATCTACCTGGAAGGGTTGCAAAGAATTTACAAGAGATTTCAAATAACAGGCAAAGTTTGGTCATTAAAGATTTTGAAAAACTCACCTTAACTGGCATAAAACCCAGTATGCATGCAAGCAGCACAAAGCCCTTCAACCATATTAGCAAATTCAAAGAATTCTGGAATATCTAGAGGAGACAGACCACACTTCTGGTCACTGATTGTTATCTACCTGTCTACAGCTATGGTTTACTGAATCATCGGAAGGGGGTTCATGAGTCGAGTTTGAAAATAAGAATTAAAATAGGAGAAAATGAATAAACAACAAAGGTAAGAAGTAATGATTTTAGCTACTGCATTTCTCTGCTAATACTTATTAGAGAAAAACTTTTCAGCAAATCCATACTCTTTGAAACTAAAAAAGCATAAGCAGAACTTCATTAATACATGTGTGGTTCCTAACCATTAAAGAAAAATACCAGAGCTAATTTACAAAATATTTTCTTTTAACCAGAACTTGAATACTTTAAATATTTCTTAAAAGATTTTGTGAAATTTCCCTTTTCTTCATTTTATGAAAATGAAAAGAAACGGAAAGATTATGAAACTATTTAAAATAACAGCTGAAATGTATATAGTGCATACTAACATAACAGATGTCAAAGAACTTCCCATAAATTAACTCCTTTAAATTGTCTTACTCACTGGAAGATAGGTCTGTTTAATCCCAAATAAGAAAACTAAATCACAGAGAAGTAAAGAGATATACACAAGGACACAAACAATTGAGTGGCAGAACTGGAATTTCAACCAGGGCAATGATGCCTTTAGCCACCAAGATATCCTACCCCACTAACTCAATGAAACCATCACTTAAACAAAAATACCCACACTATGTGCAAAAATATCCTTCTCTGAAGATAAAACAAAACGTAAGCAGCAAAATACATGCTGAATTTGGTTCCGATATCAGCCACATTATCTTAGGTCTCGTGCTAAAGTTTGGAATATAAGAGACAGAATTAGACCATGATTAAAGAGCTCATGCTTTGGAGAACTATAAGAATGTACCCTTTATGGAATGCTTGCATCTATAAAAATGAGAGGAGCAAGGTTTGAGTCAATGATGAGAAAAGAATGCACAAACGAAAGATTTAGGTTTGAAAGAAATCCAGTAAAGGAGAAAGATGGAAGAATACAGGTTAAATTCTATCTTATTAATGGAATGGACATACTTTTCACAAAATAGATTTTTAAAGAAAAATATTCACATAGTCCATGCTGCCAAAGGAATGAACTATATCTAGAAAACCAATTCTTTATATATTCCACAAAGGGATCATTTATGACAGCCATGTAATAAAAACGGTACTGAAGCAAAGTCCAATGTGAGTATTCATTGCATAACTCAGAACCACCCTTTACAGTCATCTAAAACTTCTTCCTTGTTTTTTCTAAATATATACAACATGCTATCTGCAACAAAGAGAGCCAAGAGATATTTTACAGTAAATAAAGTATGTCTCCTTACAGCTCTGAAGAGTTATAAATATATCAATTCAAAACTATGGTGACATATTTCACTTCCAAGAAAGCAAGATTGTCCACCTAGTAATTTTAGATGTGCTGAATCTTTAAAAAACCCTCAACAGTTAAGGAAATGATTTATTTGCATTGAAAACCACAACTTTCATATGAAGAATCTACCTAGAAAAGGGTGGGAAGGAGGGACGTTTGTACCTAACAAATTGGGGTTTTCATTTTTCACAACCAAGAAAGTGATACAAAAATTTTTTAGAAAGACTAAGACCATAAAGAAAATAATTTGATGCAGTTTCAGTGAACCAGAAAACAGCTAAAGGGAAAAATATATATCTAGCATTTGTCTACTAAAGTAAATATAGTAACTGGTGTGGAAAATGAACGTTTTCCAAAAATCTAAAACAGACAATGGCGGGACACCTATACATGCTCCTACAAAGTCAACAGGGATATTTTCTAGAAGATTTTAAGAATGTTCGGTACCTCTACATCAGAAACGTTATACCATTATATCAACAAGCAAAGGGGAGGACTAGAAAAACCATTGTAAAAACAAAAATAAAACAGTAATAAATTCAAATGTAATAAAGCTAAAGCTAACCTTCAACATTTGATAGAGACATGATTTAAAAAAAAATAGAGAGGGGGAAAAAAAAACACACTTACCTTGACACGTTTTCTGGAATGTATTCTAGGACCGGATATCCATCACTTCTTCTAGATGACAGATCACCGTGTGATTTCCATGACTCCACTAAAGTACTGACAGGAGGAAAGGAACTCAGGTGTTGGAAAGATTGGTCTCTAGCAGATCGTGATAAAGATATTGTACCTTGAGCACCAATCCTGTAGTGAAAGGACTGTCCGCTGGAATTCACACCAACAATGGCAGATGAAGGGATGCTGGCCTCTGGGTAATAACTCCCATCATCTGGTTCTTGCTTAATCCCCATTGGGAATCCACTGCCTTCACAGTTACCATCAAAGCCGGGCACAGGTGGTCCTAAAATTCCTGATAGGGAGTAATAGTCTTTATCATCCATAAAGGAAAAATATGAGCCATCCATAAATGGAAATGGGTTTACTGTTGGGTTTCCTTTGAAAGAGGTGCCTGAACATGAGTGCTTGGTTGATTCTTGCTTTATTGGTACTGAGAACGGAGACTCAGAATTGATTTTGCTATTTCCTCCTAGACAGGAGCTGCTAAAAGCTCCATCTGGTTCTGGCTTTATGTACTGGACAATGTTGAGCTGGCCAGTCACACCATTTGAGATGGCATTCTCGACTTCCTCGGTCTTCGGAAAAGGGACCTCGTGAGCACCTTTCTCGTGTGTGTCTGGACTGGGAACCACATCCCGGGTTGCACCGGCTCCAGCAGAGGTGCCAGAAGCAGGGTAGCTGAAGGCATTGTTTATAGGGCTGCAGATGGATCCCACAGTACTGGCTGTCGGGCTCGAAAGCGTGGATCTGTTATTCGTGTTGGAAGGGCTGGAAACAGAGCACCTTGAGTTATTGAGATTTGCAGGGCTGGACACCGAGGAGCGCAGAGTGGCGTTATTAGGACTGGAGACTGGAGATTTTACGCTGCAGTGACTGGGAGGGCTGGAAATTGGGGATTTCATGCTACTCAACGGACTTGAGAGAGGAGAGCCCACGTTGCTAGCATGTGCGGGGCTGTGCGACCGGGAGCTTCTGTTTTCAACGTTAGGGGAGCACGTCAGAGGAGTTCCTTGGGTGATGGGGCTGTGCACTGAGAAACTGCCAAAGCTGGTGGTGGTGGAGGACACGGAGTTGATTCCAGCAGGGCTGCAAACTGAAGATGTCATGTTCAGAGGGCTGCAAACAGAGGGGCTCTTGTCATGACACATGATAGGGCTTTTAACAATGGCACGCATGACCCCACCGTTCATGGAGCTCCCAGAGTCAGACATAAATGATCTCAAGGGCCTGCTCACACTACTTAGAGTGGAAGGACGATGGCCATTCTCTTTGTAAAACTTCACCAGCTGTTCCACATTTTGGTAAATCTTGGCTGGGCTCACGCTTCCTTGTTGGTTCTGCTGATCAAAGGCGTAGTCAGCATCTCGTACAGAATCCATGTACAAACCCATGGACTCGGCTACTGTGGCTGAAAGCTCCTTCGATTCCAGCTCGGTTTTAATGTCAGATGTTAAAGTCCCAGACCGATTATTGTCTTGCTGAAGGCAGGGGAGTAGTTCGTGTTTTTCTTTGCTGCTTCCTTGAGTACTGCTGTTTGGAATAGCACCGGAAACACAGCTTACGTTGACAATCTCCATGTAGTTACTCTCATCGGTCCTCTCTGTGGGTCCCAGGGAAGAACGCTCCACAGCCTGAGAAACTTGACTCCACCGCCTTTCCATATCTAGACCTTCAGGGAGACTGTGGTAGCCTTTGGTCTCCATAGCTAACAAATAAATTTATATTAAAATGTCAGAATTAGTTAGAAAGTGATTATGCTAACAATCATTCTAAAATTGCATTACATATGCTACACATGCTCGGTCTACTTATTATAAGCAATAGTTCTCATTATATTAAAACTTACCTTCTTGGGTGCTGACATAACAGAATACTGACTAACTTCCTCAGAAGCCAAAATAAGAAACTGATCATATAAAACTACTTTGCATCTAAATTTAATATTTGCTCTAATATTTGCCTTTAGATTTTGTGATGAATATTTAACTTACTTGAATATTAAACAACATTAAAATAACCCTGGAAAGTGATGAGGCAGTCAAAAGAGAAACAGAATTTATCAAGGTGGGGTGATCTGCCTGAACTCAGAGACGGTGAATAAAGTTGGGCTTGCAACTCAGTCTTCTGACTCCAGTGCTATTGGGAATCTTTTGATCATATGGAAGTTGCCTGCCATATCTAATACATGGCCTTGTTAAAAACAACATGGAAATGCAAATAAATTCACTCAACAAAGGAAATAGAGTAAAGGTGGCAATAAACATACAAAAATGAAGGATGTCTAGCAGTACGGGCTTACACTGCAAACAGGGGTGGATTTTTTTTAAACATAGGATTACTGAAATATTTTATCCTGAATTCTATTATTTTAGTCAGTCTTTTCTGTAAACAAATAAACTTTAACAAGTATAAACTTACCCAACTTAATTATCATAGGAAAATAATTTATTTTTTTAATTTTAAGACTTTCTTAAGATAATTAGTGATGAGGATGATTTGGTGTCAATTCTGAAAAGCAAAGGCTTATATACCTCAATTGAGTTTGTCCTCAGATCAGAGAGGCTGTATGACAGCTCAGGAATGCCAGGGTTCTTCACTATATTTCAGTACTGGCCAGGACTCTGGCATGAACCTTCCCCTAGTGGTCTCTCTGCTAAAAAGACTCCCTAAGGCCAGATGCTTTTATTCTCCACAGTGAAAGGAGGGAAATCTAAAGGGATCCTAAAAATTTTAAGCCATTCATTCACTCAACAGCATTTACCAAGTGCTTGCTATATCCTGTGCCCAAGACCAGGCACTGAAATGGTAGTTGTAAATGAACAGGCATAGTCTGGGTGCCCAAGGAGACCAAGGATTGTTGTAGATATCATCATATCATTAGTTCTACTGGGTATCAGTTCCTGGGTAGATAATGGGCTGGGTTTATAAAATTCTTGTGTACTATATAATTCAATGTGATATTATAAAAGTCTTTTACATTTACTAACTCTTTTATCCTTACAAACAACCCTATACGATGGGTGAAAATACTATCTAAATAATACAAGTGGGAAAACTGAGGCACTGGCCACACAGTTAAGTGGCAAAGCTGGTTTCTCAGCCTTGACAGATTTTGGACCAGATGATTCTTGTGGCCGTCTGTCCTATGAATTATGACATCTTTAGCAGTATCCCCAATCCCTACCCACTAGATGCCATGAACATGAACCCTTTCCATTCCTGATAACCCAAAATTTCTCCGGACAATACCAAATATCCCCAGGGGACAAAAATCACCCCTGGTTGAAATCACCACTTTAAAGAAACATTTTACAGAAAATTAACTCATGTGCCAAAATTTTTTTCTGGATGCGTTTTTCCAGTCCTTTTAAGTCTAAATCATCTCCGACTGAAGGATCCTGCCATTTCTGCAGTTTTGTACATGAGCTTCCTTTAGGCTCCACCTCTTTTACCTTCCATCCTCCCTACTAAAAAAAAATAGAGACCAGGAAGTCCTTCTACAGAACTCATATTAGATTCCATTGAAAAATGACCCTACCAAATAAGTTAACATTAGATATCACAAGGCTCTATAATGAAATTTAATGCCCAAATTGTCCCGAGTATTATAATTACCTCTGACTTTTCTGTATTTACTACTAGATGTTAAGTTCTGAGATGACAAACTATCAATTTCAATACTATGTCCCCGATGAATATTAAAGCACAAATAAAAAATGTTAAACTATTATACGATAATCAATACTTAATTTGAGAACATTAAAATCTACCAACTATGTAGCATGCGTTCACTTAAAGAACATTATTCTATGAATTCCTAATCAAAAATCAATTACAAACAGTGAGAAAATAAATCACAAAAGTTGAGATATTATCAGGTAATTTCAGCTAAAAAATCTGGTGTAGATAAAAACCAACTAAAGTTGAACATAAAAAATAGTGTATGGGAACCCAAATGGGTAATACTGGACTTTTCTACTCACTGGAAAAACTATTTAGCTATAGCCACAGGTTGAAAATATTAAATATGATATGCTTCCTGTATCTAAAAATATTGTTTTCCCCACACCAAAGGTGAATGAAGGTACAGATATTTTAGGTTCAAATTCATTGCATGCCTATTTGCGTCTAAAACAGAACACTTTGTGTGTATCTCACTCCCTTCACACCCCAATTCACACTGACTTCCTAGTACACTGCATCACCATCTACCCAAAGGCCTAGAAGTTATCCTTACCAAAGGGCCTCCACTGGCACACTCTACTACCAGGGCCACAGCCTTATTCTCTCTCTGGGGCCTACCCTGAGTCTGAAGGAGGATCCCACCCAGATGATATTCCAAAAAATTCGTTCTCCCAACTGTCTTTTGGGAAGATTGGTCACTCATTGCTCTCTTGAGCTCTCGTACAGTAAAATGTGCATTTCTAGAACCTTGGGGACATTCTACAATGCAGAAGTCACTTTACTTTTTAATCCAGCATTCCCTAAATAATTTGGCTACTGACACCCTTTCTTCACAAAACACCTACTAATACTCTGAAGGGCGCTTTTCATCACTCTGCTCTAAAGCACAAGCCATATGCCAGCTCTATAAGGCTATTATGAAGATTCAAAGAGAATCTCTATGAGACCCTGAGCCAAGGACTATCTTAAAGCAGACTCTATAAGGAAGCAGCTTATCAGCTAACATCAGACAGCTGATCACAACTTTCCAAGTCCTGTTTCACTAGCCCTGAACACTCTGAGCAATATCATAAAGCAGCCTATACTTCACTATGTTATTGAAAGGACTATCATTTAAGAATTTGCCAAAGGCTTTGCTGAAATCTAAATTAGATTTGTTTAAGGTATTCTCATTTGCCAACCTCACATAACTCTCAAAAAGGAAACAGAGTAAAGGTTGACAATAAACACAAATAACAGAGGAGATCAAGCATCTGGGTGGCTTCCACTGCAGTTGAGGTCATTTTTTAAAAAAATTATTGAAATATTTCATGCTGAATTCTTCCTATTATTTTAATTGGTCTTGTCTATAAAAATGGATCATGTTAGAAATTCATTGCCTATGTTGTCCTGGAAACCTAAGTTGTCTTTTTAGAATTAGCATAATGAGGGGCTAGGGTTATGGCTCAGTGGTAGAGCACTTGCCTAGCATGTGTGAGGCACTGGGTTCGATCCTCAGCACCACATAAAAATAAATGAATAAAACAAAGGTATTGGGGCTGGAGAGATAGATCAGTTGGTAGAGTGTCTCGTATGCACAAGGCCCTGGGTTCAATGCCCAGCACCACAAAAAAAAAAAAAAAAAAAAAAAAAAAAAGGTATTGTATTCATCTACTGCTAAAGAAATTTAAAAAAAAAATAATTAACATAATGACCATGGCTTGGGCATAATTTCAGTCAACCTGAACATACTAGTGAATACTGAAAAAACTAGCTGATGACTATGATCCTAACAAAACTTAATATCCAGAAAGTAAAGAGAAAGTTTTTGATACTAAAGCATAAAATGAAGCAGAGAGGAATATACATACACACATTCATATACATACATAAACACACAGATATAAATTTGCATAAAAATAAGTCTTGCATGCCTTATAATGCATATTATGTGGGGGCAAAAATCCTCATACACCTTCAATTTTGATGTAAATGGCCTCCCCCAGGACAAAAGAACATTTACATTGTAAGGAAAAGCCTGATGGAGGTTCTATTTTAAGGCATATAAAAGCTCTTAAACACTATTTTTATACAGGAAAACCTGACTTCAAATTTTCATGTCTTATAGTCCATGTGAAATTACCCTTTTCCATAAGGAAGTAGGTTCCCCCCCCCAGGAATATAATTAAAGATCCTTAGGAATTTGTATTTTATCTCAAAACAGTTTCACTTTTCTTATCCCCCCACATAGTCCCATTTTAACAGCATCATTTTCTATAGTTATTTCACTATCAGATACCACTTAATGACTAAGCCTTCAGAAATTCATAATCACCATTAAGTTACACAGCTGTAGAAGTTCAGTATATATTAACCATCTTTTGTCATTCACTCTTAGAGAACTATTACTTTCCTCTCTTTTAAAGATAAGGTAAATGAAAGACATCTGCCCAAGGTCACCTAAGAGAGCTGGAGAACCAGTTAGAATTAGGCACAACTGATTTCTATTCACTCACCTAATTCTCTGGGCCACCTGATCTTTCCAAAATCCCCCAACAAAACTATGCCTCCCTTTAAGTAAAAAGCTCCACTTTTAGATTTTAGATTTTATTTTCAAAACTTCAAGCCTTTCCGCGATAATGCCATGTCAAACATGAAATTAAAACTTCACAGATGGAGAATGCTGTTATCGTTCCTATGTAAATATCCTCAATAACAGCACCTAGAGAAATGGCATTACAAAATGTTAGGAAGCAATTTGTTGCCTTTAAAAGTCGGAGGTGCCAAAAACTCCTCTGCTAGCAAAAGTTTTCCTAACTCCTGTGCACTAATAAATAATTAAAACTGATGGTGCCATAATCATTATGATTTAAACTTGATCTTTCAAAAATCAATAGAAAAGCCACGCACCTAAAATTCGGCGCGTCAAGGATGCCACCAAAAGAAGATTCATACCTTCTCCCCTGCCCTTAGAATTCCAAAGGATCACAGAAAACATAGCCGACCTCAAGAGTTTGGGGGAATATTAGGGAACGGGAAATGCACGAATTTCCAGAGCCCCTTTCATACGGGATCTATTATCTCCTTCAACTGCCCTTTTTTCCGCTACACCTCCGGCCGAGATTTGGAAGCTTCCGCAATTGATAGAGGAAAGAAATATTATTTCAACGTCCTTTAAAATTTGTACAAGGAAAACGATCTGAAATTCATCTTTGGGGAAACAGAAGGGTGGTAGACCTCCCACAGCCAAAGGCGGTTAAAAGCTGCTCGTTAGAGGGCATTTATCCAAAGTGGCCAAACTTTCCCAAAATAGTCCTCTGGCGGCCAAAGGGGGGAAAAAGTGGAAAACCAAAACAAAACAACAAGCACACAGCACCATACTGACTGTGCCTCCGGATTACGCAGCCACTTCTCCCTGCGAAGTGCACGCACCCGCGCCGCGGCCGCACGCCTAGCAAGGCAAGAGGCGGCCCGCTGCGCACCCCTACACACCTGCCTCGGCCAGGGTCCGTCTCTCGCCGTCTACCTGTTGCAGCGCTTGCCACCTCCAGGACACCCCTGCTGCGGAGCCCCCCTAAATCCAACCACATCCAGGCCAGCGAGTGCCGCCCTCCCTGCAGCGGGAGAGCTCGAGGCAGTAATGCTCTTGCACCCAGGTGACTGCACGGGTTTCCTCTGAGCAGCCTGAAGTTGGCTCGCGTCTCCGGGCCCAATGACACCCCGGGCGGAGAAGCTGAGAGGAGGGGGCAGGGCCAAAGCGGGCAAAAGGGGGAGAGAGGGCGGGCATAAGCCCGGAGGGGGAGTTGGCCAACTGGAGAGCCGGTCCTTTTAAAAACGGGTCACATGTCCAGATAAAGTTCAGGTTGCTATCCCGCCCCCCTGAGCCCTTCCCATTGGCCCGAAGGGAAGCAAGGCTCCACGCTGCACGGGTCAGGCGGGCTTCTCATTGGACAATCTTAGCTGTCAGTCACGGGGCGGGCGACATGACTGATACAAAGTTGCTGCGACACAGCCTGGACTCGGCAGCTTCCTTAAAGCCGCAGCGGCGGCGGGCGCTTGGGGGTCCGGACGGTGATTTTGACACCAGAGACCTATCCCGGCTCTGCCCCCCGACCCCCCTCGCTTGACCGCCCCAAACCTGCTCTTGACTAACCAGCTCTCCTCCTGGCCGACCCCAGGATACCTGGAGAGATGTGAAAAGTGTAGTGACGCGGAAGAAGTCGGGTTTTTCCGCGAGCAGTCAAAGTGTTATCCCCTCTGGCTCTCCACCTGCAGCGCCAGGTGAGCGGCAGCCGTGACCCCAGTGCCGCCCACAGCGTCTGCGCACAGGGGAAGACTCCGCGTGGGCTTCAGTAGACCCCAAGGTTCCTCTCCCCGCCCCCTTCCTCGGTCTCCTGAGTTACCTCTCAGCAGAGCAGCCGCAGTCTCCACTGCCAGCGAGCAAGAGGATCACGTTCCCACTCGATTTGAATTTCCTTGTTTTAACCGTGCAGAAAAGCGGGTGATTGCAGTGCAGCCAAAGCCCTTTAAACACAGCCTTCCTCCCACCCTACCCCACCCCCACCAAAAAAAAAAAAGTGCCAGGGTCAAGAGCTGCCGCTCTCCTTCCTTATAATTTTGTTGCTGTACTTAACACTTTAGTATTGGATTTTTCCACTAGTTCAATATGAAATAGGGCTTACTATGAGTATATTCACTTTATATTGGGTGGAAGGGGTGCATATAATCGGGACAAACATGCAGGAGGGAGGAAAGGAACCAAACTGTTTTCTAAGGATCGAGAGTCTGCACCAAGAATTTTCGGTTTCCCTCCAACCGCCCCCACCTGGATTCTCCTCCCGCCCACCCAAACGCTGCCGTTACTAAGCAGAAGGATGGGCTCCTTAACTTTAATTTCTAAGGACTTTTGGGCTCCTCGTATGAGGCTCCGTTTTAGGCTCCCGGTTGGCCCAGAGTCAGCATCAGTGACGTACACACCTAAATCTGGTCCCCCGGCCCTTGGCGACCCGCAGGCCGGCGGCGGCAGCTGTGCAGCTCCCGCCTCACCCTTGCTCCGCGCTGGCCAAAGCAGTGAGGGAAGGAGGGCACCCTGTGCCCAAAGGCCCCTCCTCTTCTTACAGTTAGTTAAGCTTCGGGATTCCGGACCCGAACCCGGGGAGACTCGAACTCTCAGCCGCGCCAGTCGGGAACTCCGGGAGACAGCAGCGGCACCGGCAAGCTGGTCCTGACCCCCTACTCCAGTACTGCCCCCCGCGCTCCTGCAACCAGGAGTCCCGGCCGAGCGTTCCAACTTTCCCGCGGGGCCCGCCGTCACGCGCGCTCTCCCCGCCCGGCGGGCAGTCGGGCATCGATCGTGTCCTGGCCGCGCGCGAGCGGCGGGCAGGAGCAAAGGGAGTCCCAGACCTAGGGCCAGGGCGTGCGAAGCAGCGGTGGCGGCTCAGCCAGCGTTGCCGAATTATTCATTATTAAAGGAAAGGACGTGTCTCTTTTACTAAGTTTTCACCTCCTTTGGGGAGGGCTGATCTTGCCCTGGATCTCAGCTTCTTGCAAAATCTAGGTTAGAACCGTGCAGGGGCAGCCGCGGCTCACGCTCGCCGGCCGCCCAGCACCCTTGCCCCGAGGCGGCCCAGCAGGCATCTCGCCTCCAACCCGCAGCCCACCTCCGTGCGCCAACCCGCGCCCTCTGCCCTCTGCACGGACCCTGCCTTCCCTGGGGCCGCTCCCGCACTCTTCGGGCCCCTTTCTGCCGCCGTCAGCGCAAAGTGACTGTCGCTGCACTCACCTTTTCTAGGACATGGTGGGGAGGCTGGGGCGGAGGGAGAGGGGCAGCGAGACTCCCGCCGCCGCCACTGCTGCCGCCACTAGCAAGTCCAATATTAGCTGGCCGGCTGTGAGGATGGAGAGGATGATAATCCCGGCAGTCACCCTACTGACGGTGGGTAGAGCAATGGAGCGATAGTGTGGTTACCCTGCAGGAGGTGGCGAGTCAGCGGCGCCAAATCGCGTTAGAGGGGGCCGCGGGCACACGCTCGCCCCCAGCAGCGGCAGCCGGGCCTCAGGCGGTCCCCTCTCCCGGGGCTGCTTGTCCGCCGGCGTTGACGGTGTTGGCCCTGGGAGTCAGCCAGTCCGGCGGGATGATCCCGCGCACGCTGCCCAGCAGCGCGGCTTTCCGCGCCCCCTCCCAGGGCCTGGGGTGGCCGGTGACAGCTCGGCGGCCGAGCGTGAGCGAGTGTGTGTATGTGCGTGTGTGTGTGAGAGAGAGAGAGATTGAGAGAGACAGTGAGAGAGAGAAACGGGGGGGGGGGCGGCCGCAGGGGGAGCCCGCGGCGCCACAGCCCACTGCCTGGGTCACACCCTCACTAGCAGGAGGAGGTAGCCCGGTGTCGGACCACCAGCTGGTGGGAAACAGGGCTGAGGGCACCGGTGGCCGCCCTCCCAACCCCAGCCACTGACAGCAAGGAGGCCGAGGGAAAAGGGAACCCAAATGCACGTACCCCTTCCTCCCCTTTCTGCGTCCCCCCAAAGTCCGGCCCTAACCTCTAGCCGGGTCTCAGGTGCAGTTCCCACCCAAGGTGGTAATCAAGGGCCGAGGACCACGGGCCGGGGGCAGGAGGGAAAAGTTTCTTTTCCTGCTCCCCCGCTGCCCACCCCAAGAGGCTGCTCCTCTCCCCGCCTCTCCCGGGCTCGCCGTGCCTCTGCCCCACCCCCACCGTGGGGGGGGCGCCGAGGAACGACCGGGTGTCTGCGCGCGGGGGCGTGTAGGAGAGTAGAGAGGAGCGGCGGCCGCCGCCGGTCCCCTGGCTCTGACGGCGAAACAGACGCCGGTGGCGGCAGCCGGGCTGAGCGAGCCCAGGAAGGGGCCGAGCGCCAGGACCCCTCCCTCGCCGCGTTCCGCGCGCCCCCGCGTCGCCCCGCGCGCCCCCGCGCCCTCGCGCTCGCCCAGGCAGACACCTACGCAGATGCGAAAGTGAAAGGGGGGCGGTGGAGCCTGGCGGGGTGGCGGCGGACTGCGCGCGGGCACGCGGCGGGGGGCGGAGGAGGGACCCGGGAGCTGCGATCCCGGAATTCTCCCGCGCCCGCCGCGCTGCGGGTCTGTCTACAGCGTCCTCACTCCGGAGCCTCTCCAAAGTCCCACATCCCCAACCCCAGACACACTAATCCCCCTCAACTGGAGCGATGTGTGCGTGTGTGTGTGTACGCGCGTGTTCACGGGCACTCGCGGGTATGCGAGATAGCACTTCTGCCCGATTCGTCTACCGCGCCGTTGCCCACACCTTCGGGTGGGAGATTGCAGGGCGCGGGGAAGACTAGTGAGCGTCGTTTAAAACTAGGTTCACCTGCTTGTCCTGTATCTGCAAGTGACCTCACACACGCCCCTTTTCTAGCTTAAACACTCCGTTTCCTACAATTTTATGCAGCCTCCATTGGCCCCTCTTCTCTAGGTTCTTTAGCGTTTTGTTCCTAAATAGCTGTGAAACTTGCTAATCCCTTCCCAAATAGTACCACGTTAAAAGCGGAGCTGCCCTGACAAAACAGTCATTCGCCTCATTCAACCACAGTCCCACTCTCCCAGTATGGAGTTTCCCATTCCTTCTGTCACCCACATAATGTTACACTATTTGGTTCTTATATGGCTAGAGGTGGCATTTTGGCTTTCAGCAAAACAACCTTTTACCTGCTTCTTATTTGTAAGAAAGGCTTCCACATTAATATTTGTGAAGATATACCTAGGTGAAATGGAGAAAATATTTAAATAATACGTATTTCAAAATTAACATGATATATGGTAAGTGATCTTTTAAAAGAATCATTTAAAAGTACTCTTATCTGTGAGCTGAGTTTGGAAATGCATCAAAAATAAGATGGATTGACATTGATGGATTGATAACAGAAGGATGGAAAGATATGTAATAAAGCATGTATGTAGTACAGTATTAATGGAAGAATCTAGGTACGGGGCATACAGGTGGTCATTTCAACTTCTTTGTTAACTTGAAATTTTTTATAATAAAAATATTAGATGAACCTGTCATTCATGGTAACCTATAAATTGTATATTCCAATTTACAAAATTGATCAATAAGGCCTTGACAATTCCTTCCCCCTTTACAAAATAATTTACCATAAAATTTCTTTACCTAGGAATCCCATCTACTATTTTAATCAATAATCTCAAATACAGTTGTCTCAGTTACTGACAACTTGACCAAACTATGGTACAAAATGGGGTTGATAGAACAGCAAAATTTTAGAAACTTAGAAGATATATTGCTTTGTTTTTCCTTGGTCATCACACACATTTTTTAAATTTTCCCTGCCTTAAAAATAGTTTGGTCTTAATAGGCTAAGATTGATTAATTGTGTGTGTGTGTGGGGGGGGGGGGGGGTCATATGCCATGTATGTCAGCTTCTCTTATCCTATGGGAGAGATATGAAGGGATCTTGCAATTATTAATGGGTGAAAGTTTATTTTTTAAAATATCTGAGTATTTAGATGTAAACATATGCCAATATATTTGAATGATTAAGTTTCCCTCAGGTATACCACATTCCTCTGTATTTTCTTTGTTGACCCTCTGAGCACAGCTTGAGAAGAAGATCCCAGGTACTTTCTTTTAAAGAGAAAGTGTTGCTGGTTTTGCTTAGAATCATCCCACAAGTAATGCCTCTGAGTCTGAGAGACCCCAACAAAGAAGAGAACTCAGGGCGTGTAAGTTGTTAGGAATACTATTCATTCCGATGCCCATTAATGAAGAGTCCCATCAATTTAAAAAGTGAGTTCCTAGCGATGTCATTACTTGCATGTTTTAAACCTCTCTTATTAACAGTGTTTGTTCTTTTAACCTTTTAGATAAGCATATTTGTTCTTTGCAAAAGGAATGAAATTTCTTTTGAAAAATATTAGAAATTAAGAAAGAACAAGCACAGAAAAGGACCTTAACTCCATTTCCCATGTAGCTGCCAAACAGCTTCCAGCTTAGAGAAGCATCAGACATCTCCTTTGACAATCGTTCACCCTCCTTTTCACAGTCACTGAACCTGGGGACACCTCCCTCCCCCATCCCATTAGTGTCAAACTCCCTGAGGTTTGCCACAGCAAAGTGCACGACTCAGCGTTTGCAATTTACATGTGTGACATCACATCCTCTATTATGTAACTTCAGATACAAAGCCTAATATCTAAGTTTGTGTTGGAAAAAATCCTCCCTAAATCTTTGTTTTCAGCTTTAGCAGAGCCACCCCTTAATTCCCAGTTCCTCAACCCATTTCTTCAACAGCTGACATTGGGGGAGGGGAGAGACACAGATTTTAAGTTATAAAAATCATAAACCAAAAAAATTGTTAAACATATTCTGAAACGTATGATGTACCTCTTCTTCATATCTTTGCTGACAAGAAAATAAAGACCATTAGGTATCACATAACTGTATTAAATAATTTTTAAAAGTTAAAGGCTAAAGCATTTAGTCATAGTTAACTTCATTAATAAGCCTAACCATACTGGCATTTTCTTTTTCTTTCTAAAAAGCTTAGATTTTTTTCAGTCTCTTACCAGCTGTTGGAAAGAGTTGAGAAAGACAGGGAGAATCAGAGAAAGAAACAGGGAGGGGGGGGGTGTGTCAGAGAAGATGAATAGGAGAATAATGTAATATAGAACTTCTTCTTTGTTTATTGCAAAACACACATGTTACAGTTTATAAACACTACAAGCAAATAAGAAATTGTGGACCAGAAGATAAACACAAAACATCAGGGTTTTTTTTTTTTTTTTTTAATATCCAAAATGGCCCGAACTCAATTTTCTAGACTATTAGGTATATTTTTATTAACTTCCATTATTTATTAATTTCTGTATTTGTTTGCCTATTTATTCATCTGTCTACCTTACTTCCATTTATAGTCAGTTTAAATAGAAAATACACAAACTTAATACATTTCTGTGGCCAGATTTTGAGATGGCAGAGCACCAAACAGCACATGCATCACAATTAGTATGCCATATTATTAGAAGCAAATCAGATTTCAGTGTGCCTACACTGATGTTCTAAATTTAGAAATAATGTACAGTAGTTGAAAAGGGGGGAGGATCTTACAGCAGTATATTTTAACAAAAATAAAGACATTTTCAATTTCCCCTCCTTTTTCATGTATTCTTGGTTTAGTGGAGGAAATTCATCACCTTTAAATAACCATTCTAATCTTAAATAACTGCATGATTGTGTGTTCATTAGAATTATATGCCACGGCTGTTTCTCTGGTATTATGTGCAGTAACAACCACACACACACACACACACACACACACACACACACACACACAAAAGTGAAACAATCCCTTGGGTCAAGTGTGGGAAACAAGCGTAAGTTTTTGTTGAACTTGATGAAAAACTCATTTAGAATTTCTCATTAGGACTTCACAGGAGCAGTTAGTTTTTCAGTAGTTGCTGCTATATTTTTAGCAGCATTTTAACAGCTGTCAGTAACAACTAAGACAACATTTTGATCAACACTATTTTTTTTATTCTAGCAAAGATGATTGCAAAAAAACCCAAATGCTTCAGGATTTAAATGTTTAGCCATTAAAAAAAAAAAGAAAAAAATATTTTGATACAAAATGTTACTAATGCATTAGAGACAGGTAATAACCAGGTAAAATGAAGCCCAATGGATTTTTAAATTTTAATTTTCTGATGCCTTTGTACACATAATAAAGATGATTTTATTCTTAAAAGATGTGGTCAGTATCAGACACAGAAAAGTCAGAATAAAAGGGTGCACCGTGTTCCTTGTCATATATTTGCAAATAGGTCAAAAATAGTCATGTGGGCAGCCAAAGTGAACAAAATCTTTCCCCTAACATTAGAGTTTATAAAGGGAGGTTATCACATGTCAGATATATGACACTGGAAGCAGCAGACAGAAAAATGTAAGAAGCTTCATGACAGATGTCTCATTATTCCTAAAGATAGAGGTAAATTTGCTATGGGTAATGTGTTACAAAGCAAACTGAAACTAAATCTCTGCAAGTGTCAAATTTCTCTTACACCTGTAGTCTACCCAAATTGAGTGATTTTTTTTTTTTGTTCCAAGACAAGTAGAGGTAATGGTATATTATTAAAGAAGCTTACTGAGTCATCTTATTCAGAGGTCATCTGCTCATTTCAAGGACCTAATCCAAGTTTTGAGTCTGTCCCAAAGAAGGCAGCTGAGTATTTCCAACTTCATCTAGCTGGCACAGTAGAGAATTTATGCATTCTTATCAAATGATATTTTTATTATATTGCATTTGTGGTTGCTAATCCTTTGGGGGTTGCCAGCCCATTAGCTCTTTCAATATGGAGCATTTTTAATTGCATGGTAGAACTTTCTTTTTCATAAGCATGCAGTTTTAGTAAGAATTAAAGTTAGATATCATTTCCATTTTTCCAACACAAACCTCCTGCCAGGTGCAAATCTCTAGGTGTTGATAGTTTTCAGACAGTATTATATGACTTTATTAATGTGAACATCTCTGATATTAAGTATCTATGTTTTAAAATGAAATATGTCTGAACATATTCTATGTGAAAAGCATATACACACACACATACACATGCTATGTTAATTATTGATATTAAGTCACAATCTATTTTGAAGTACTTAGTGCTAATTATAGCTGGATCTTACTATTTTTTTTAAAAACAAGTAGATGTATTTCCTTTAAACCTGATTGATTATTAAACAAAACAAAACAAAACAAAACAAAAATATGCTGCTTAACATCAAGTTCAGATTATTACTCTCCCTCTGTCCTGACTATGTCATAAAGATGGGCTCATGGCTTTTGAGGTAGGCTTTAATTGATGCTTCTTTTTCAGTTGTCATCCAATCGAAAGGGAATATTAGGTCAATTAAATGTGATAAGCTGTTGACAAAACCCTAGTGGCTATACCTAGTATTTTTTTTAAATTTAATAACATTTTTATTGTGGTAAAATACATGCAGCACAAAATTATTTACAATGTGAATCTTTTTAAAGTGTGCTGAAGTTGAACTTTCCTGATTTTTAACCAATTATTTAGAAGAGGATTTCTTTATTTTTCTCATGGGCCCAGACTTCCTCTTTAGACCATGAATTTAACCCCTCATTAAGAAATGATATTGGCATTGTAGGATTCTACTTCTATAAGAAGTTGAATAATGAAATTCAATCAAAATAGAATTCTTATAATTTTAGAAACAGATCTGATGACTAATCAAGTGAATTTAATAGAAATTAAATATACTGCTACATTCCCAGTATTACTTAGAAATCCATTTTGACCTGGAGTGAGCAAATTACAAAGGGGAGTATGAGAAGACTAGATGTGATTTCTTAACAGACTTTGGAGCATTTGTCCTCAAAAGTCTGTGGAACCCATTCAGAAAGAAAAACAAACATCATTGACAGTCTTTGAAAGGAGTCTTACATGAAGAAATTAAGTTTCTCTAACCTAGTAGATGGTGACATCACACGCATACACAAAAAAACTAATCATAAGAGGTCAATGAGTTTATTTTTATCTTTTGCATTTTTTAAAAATCATTTAGGATTTTTGACTGCATCTTTTAAAATATTGTTATATTTATATTTAATTATAAATACTATTAAGCATAAAATATTTTGTACATTACAAAAATGTTTTACAAAATATTTCAAGCATACAAAAAAAAAGAATCCCACAGGCTCTGAGGTAGTCACCACCCTCATGTTACCAGGTGTGAACATTTTGTCATATTTGCTATAGAAGCATATTTGCATGGGAGGGATACATTCCTATGTCATGGCAGAGGTTACTGTTGGAGAGCAAGGGAGCCAGAAACTATAGAGGGTAGAGCTTATTTATGGAGTTTGATCAGTTTTAGAAGTCCTGGATATTACCATCACTCTCTGCTCAGACATTTGAATAAAGTGAATCAGTTCTAAGACAGTTGTCCCTTGTTATCCAGGTGGGGCACTGGTTCCGGGAACCCCTCTGATACCAAATTCTTGACTGCTCAAGTGCCTTAGATAAAATGACATTGTATTTAAATATAATCTACACACAGCCTCTTACTTACTTTACATAACCTCTAAAATACTTACAATATCTAATACAACATAAATGTTTTATAAATAATGCTATACTGTATCATTTAAGGAATAATAACAAGGAAAAAAAAAAGCCTGCACATGTTCAATACAGATGGAAGATTTTGGCCCCAAATACTTTTGAGCTACAGTTAATAGAATCTGTAGATGCAGAACCCATGGGTACAGATGCACAGCTCCATATCTAAAACTTGGGATGGGCTCCAGGCCTGCAGCTTCAAAAACAAAACTATGACTAGAGCTGGTAGGTAATCCAGTTGATGGTTTCAGTTTAGGAAAAGGATTTAAAAATCACCTGTACTCTGTGAGATTCTCAGGGATGAAGATAACTACAGAGAACTGCCCACTAGGGGAGTACAGATTCTTGGGACAGAACCATTCAAATTCAGTTCTTCCAATGGTACTTCTTATTGGGTCATTTTCTAAACTTATTTCTTCTTAGCCTAATTAATTTAAGTCATCTTTTGTTCAAAAAGCAGAGATGATATCATATGCTAATTTTAAGTCATTACAAGAACTATTGTGATTGGTCAGCATAAGTTGTAAGAATTGCTAACTATTTTGATTCTCATCCTAGAAAAAAAGTGTTCAGTCCAAATCAGACAGAGTTTTTTTTTTTTAAACAAGTTTAACCACTCACTTTATTTGGCAATATGTTGACTTTAAACAAAATTTTCAAGTATTTCATATATACCAATGGATTTGTCAGATATTAAATTTGTCAGATTTCTGTTGCTATGACAAATGCCTGAGAAAATAAACTTAAAAGGAGGAAAGGTTTATTTAGGCTCATGGTTTCAGAGGTTTCAGTCCATGATTGCTTGGCCCCATTGCTTTGGATTTGTGGTGAAGCAAAAATCATGGTGGCGAGTGCATAATAGAACAAAGTTACTTGCCTCGTGGTGGTAAGGAAGCAAACACAGAGAGGGAGGGCTGGGATCCCAATTCTGCCTTCAAGGACATAGCCCAGTGACCTCAATTCCTTAAAGCAGGCCTTACCTCCTAAAGGTTGTGCCACCTCCCAGTAGGGCTAGAGGTTGGTGACCTAGCCTTTAGCACATTGCCTTTGGTGGATATTTCAGATCTATAATAGGTATAGAATGTCATTGCCAGATAAATAGAATCCACACCCCCAATACATAGGCTCAAATAGGAAAGGAATTTAATTCTATTTCACACACAGGTGAGAAAAATGAGTGGTCCAGGATGGCTACGAGGTCGTGTTGTGTGAGATCTTCAAGAACCCAGGCTCCCGCCGTTCTGCCATTCATAGAATAGTGTCCTCATGGGCTCAGGGACCAGAACCATGGGATGCGTTCCCAGTAACAAACAAAAACCTTAACCAGGAAATTTGCACACGTCACATTATCCAGAGCAAACTTTTAGTAAATTTGAATGGCCGTGAGCCCTGATAAAACTGGAATTCTACTACTGAAAGGAAGAAGAGAACTAATACAGGACAATGAGTGGTCTTTGGCCAGCTCCACTGAGCAGAAAGGTTTGAACTATGACACAAAGTTCTAGGTTACAGTTAAGAAGAGGTATAAGGAATGACCAGTGAAAGGCAGGTCGTGTTCAGGGACTAGAATGCAGAAGCCAGGATCTGAATTTACATTCTCTACATCAAGGAGACCATCTTTTGTAATAAATATAGATAGTGGAATCAGATAGCTAAATATTCTACTGAGAATGAGCTGATCTTTCACTAGTCACATGGTAAATTTTCAGAATGGGTTAGATTCAATTAATGATTTTTTTTAAGTGAGAAGAAATATACCAGATACAAACCAATCTCAAAAAATAATCATTGAAATATAAAAAGAATTTCAGCTATGCCAGATAAATCAACATTCTCATTACTTGAAATGCAAGTAATATTATTCCATAGAAATCCAAGAAGTACAGATCTTAATGTTTGCCTGTCATGGAGAGCTAGTGTATCAACAACCTCTGCTTGTATGTTTGAACCCGGGAGAATGTGCAGGAAATCATAAGTCACCCTTACATGCCTGTCACTTTTTCTAAAACACAAGGTTAGGGTGTATGGACTGCTGGTCAGTTAGTCACAGAAGAATAACTGGACTCCTTGCTTCCAGCCACTGCGCATCCTGATTGGCTAATACCCATACCTGACTGGTCAATGCTACTACACAGGTCATTAAACATTATCAATGCTACCTTTACTTTGAGGCTATTCTGAATGTTTTTGAGAGAGAGTTTCAAATGGCAAACAGACTAAGGAAAAAGGTTTTGTAAGAAAAGCTAGTAGTTGCTTCTCTAGTCTGCAAACACTCTGCCTATGGGATAAATAGGAGAAAGCGCCACATCCAGGTTCATATGTCTTTGAGATAAGTGTGGAGAGTATGCAGAAGGAATACATTCTGCCACTTTTGGTTCACATGTTCTCCAGGACTTAGCTTTCCTGGAATTCCAAAAAAGAATTCCAGATGTCCCATATATTCCAGATGCAGATACCTACTTGACTTACTGATTGCTAAACATTGAGATAGAGTACAAAGGAAGTTATGAACTTCCTATTCTGGAGGAAATTAGAAGCTGGCTTTCTTCTGACTTGGGGAGACAGAGGCAGGCTTTGTAAGTGGGGTAATAGAGGAAGGTATCTATCAATTTAGTTCATTCTATTAAATAATTTATTTACACAGAGGAGATGGAATCTGGGGTGGGGGAAACAAAGTCCCCATATAACCTGTTAAATCAGTAAGTGGGAAGTATATTGGAACTTTGACATCTGGCAATTCACATTTATTTTTGGAAAGCTGCCTCTTTGCCATATACCAGGAACCATATGAGAGAGGAAATCCAGAACATTTGACTTTTTGAGAGGAAGTAGGGTGTAAAGATTAAAAGTATGGAATCTAGAGCTAGACTTAGCCCAGTTTTTGGGTCCCAGCCCAGCCACACTGAGTATCTGGGTGACTGTGGATAAATTATTAAACCCTCTGCCTCAGTTTCATCATTTGTAAAATGAGGCAATATGACTCACGTCATAGGGTTGTTTGGAGATCAACAATCTATATAATAGCTGGCTTCTAATAAGCAATAAATGTTAGCTATGATATTTTCATACCCTTAAACATAAACTATCTGTGCCTACCTATACCCTTACCCATATTCCTTCCTGCTCTCCATGTGCTTGGTATCTGACCTGGTTGATAATTTCTCCTCTTTCTATATTTTTCCACAATGGGCTATTTGATTTTTAGGGTGTCTACCTGGATTCCACCCACAAACATTCAGACATATTCTATTCTGATGTCTCAAGCCGGCAGTTGCAAAATGTGTTTCCCTTGTAGCACAGTGTTCCACTTGACGTCAACCTGAAGATCATATCTATAGGATCCTTTGCTATTTGAACAAGTAAATTCTTTCACATGGTGTGGAACAGAAAATGCCATGAGCTTACCGTATTTGATCTCAGTTTCCTCTCTACGGGCATAAAGAGTGGCTACATATCTCAGTCCCCCTTGCATTTATGTTCTAATTAGACGAGATCCTGGTGCATCAGTGGAAGTGATACACTCCACTTCCAGGACTGGTCACAAAACCCCCTAAGGGATTATCCAAACTCTCTTTTCCCTTGTTGCATATGTCTGGGAGTCCTAGAGTTTAGGGTGGTAGCATCACAATAGGGAAGGAGACTGGATTCCTGAGTCACTTCTAGAAGAAAGCTACCAAGGATAGGGCTTGAATTGCACTGGACCATGATAGAGTTAAGAAAACTTTACTGCGTGCAACTCATGAGGTTTGGGGATTTATGTTACTGCACTGCCCTGATTAATTTGGATAGCATAGAATAGGAATATATGTAGCCAATAGTATGAAGTTTGAATGTATTTTGATGAGGAAACAAGATTATAAAACTCATTGTGGAGTTTTAAGTAGCTGAGCAGCATATTGTACAGAAAAAAGATTTGGACTGTAGAATCCCACAGCACCAGATTCAAATTCTATCCTAAATGTTTATAAGCTCTGACTTTAATATGGCATGTTGCTAATTTCCAAATAAAACTTTATTTTTAATAGTGTCATAGAGTATGCCAACTAAAACCTATTAGGCAAGAGTCTTCCATTCCTATGTCCTATCTAACATCCCAATACTTCTAATTCAGTATTAAATTTCTATATTCTTAACTGCTTTTCAAAAATTTGACTTTATAAAAGCATTGGACTAAACTGTGACAACAAAAGGTAGCAATTTAGCCCAGAGAAAGTATTCATCTCCTTAATATGTACCCAAGTGAAAAAAAAATTGTAAAATTTTATGTGTTGGAAGTGGTATTGAGTAGAGAACAATTTCCTCTTTATTTAGTGCATTATTCAGAAAGTTCCCAAGTTAGAAAACCTATGCTATGCACCATAGCACAATTTTGAAAATATTGTATTTAATTAAAATGGGAATTTCTGAAATGATTGCTATAGCATTTATCTTTCTAAATCTCACATAAAACTTTTGACCCATGCAATATTTATGAGTTAATTTTCCTTTTCCCATCTCATCTTAGCAATCAGAAGGACAGTCTCAATTTCAAATTATTGAAGGTGGGCCACTGGCAGAATGTGCACCAGCAATATTAGAGATACCCAGCAACCACTCTCTGCTTACATGCACGCAGAGCACTTGCACATACAATATAAACACAGACTTCAAAGGCACACCTGCAAGAGCTGCCATTGTCACTTGCTGTTTAATATTTAAACAAATCGTTTAGAATTTATGGCATATACTTGCTGACTTTTTAAACGAGAAAAAAAGAAAAAGAAAAAGAAAAAGCTAGCCTATTACTTGCCGGTAGCAATCAAATAGGATTAACTGCAAAAATTCTACAGGAGGCACATAAGAAAAGAAATTTAACGAGTCAACAGGTATTATTACATAGTAAGTTTCCCATCCCTGATCCTCTATCAGTCAGTAGTATGTTTGAAAAGGCCATATTGCAACCTACTAAGCTCTCTGTGACACAGCTTCCCCTTAAAAAATTAGTAAATGTTTCCTTTCAGTGATCAAATAGATATTTCTGAAAATTGAGAGACAAGCAATGTGCTCAATGGGTCCTCTTTGCTTTTCTTCGCCCACTACTTCATTTTGCCTTCCTTTTCATAACCCTAACCTGTAATACCCTCAAGATTCTATTCCAAGACTTCTTCCTCTCCCCCACCCTCTAACCACTGTCATGTGGAATTGCATTTTTACATAGAGTTTGGCTCTAAAATTATTGAGCAATGCGAAAATTCATATGAAGTCAGAAGTACATTAGAAAAATATCCCTTTATTCACCCTTAACATACAATATGCATGGCCATTTTTATGCATCATGTTTAAGGCTGTGAAACCCTCCAACTCAGCCAGTTTTTTCTCCAGCTTTGGAACAGATTGCTGTTTTCCCAGCTAAACACCTGATGAAGTAGTTGGCTTGCGTTTAGGGGCCATGTTGTACAAAAAAAAAAAAAATGTATCTTAAAACACTTGAATCACACTCAGCATGGTGAGATGCTCATACTATGAGAGCAATTCAGGAACTGAGACCAACTGAAGGAACATTGGATTCACATCTCGCTTCTCACGCTCCTCTGGGGCATATGCTCTAGTGGAACGTGGGACAGAATCACCCACATTATTTACATTCTTCTCTTTCTTTATCTTCCTGGCAGAGTAAGTATAATTGAGTATGGATGAGAACTTTATTCTGCATGTGTTGAGGAAATATGCTATTTAAAACTACAACTTTCCCTAAGAAGGGCACCTCTTGTTAAAGGAAATGTAGGGGTCGTAGTCACTCTTGTTTGCCACAAGGATCCTCTTTGATTAATGGAGTGAACACCTCACAAGTTGAGAACATACACAGATGGAGACACATGAAGCTCTCGTTTCTCTATATCATGGCTTCTCAATTTTTGCTCTCTCTACATTTTGAATCGATTTGTCGTGGGAGTTGTCCTGTGTATGTATTGTAGGGAGTCTAACTTCATCTCTGGATTCAACTCCCTAGATGCCGGTAGTAATCATCCCCAAGGGGATGAAAACCAAAAATGTCCCCAGACATTGCCAAATGACCTCCCACCCTGCCAGCCTTTATTGAGAAACACTACTCTTTATAATAAAGTATGATGATTTGGGGGGAAATTAGGGGGGACCATGCTTAATGGAAAAAAAAGAGGAAATATATAGAGGGGATTGTAGCCAGGCTGGGCACCATTTCAGATAAAATAGTCTCTGAAAAATCCTTAGTCATGGGATTATGGAATTCTTGAAAAACCATTATATCTCAAATCCAACTTAAGCTGTTTTCTGTTATGGAAGCCCCTTTCTGTTCCCTAAGCCTTCATAGCTCTGCCATAAACACCAATACCATGGATGAACAATTGACCTGGGGCCATCAAGAGAGGAAATGAGTTGCCTATCTGGGCAGACACTATGTTCAACAGGGGCCCTGGAGGACAGTCTGCTTAATTCTGAGGAAATGCCATCTTGGAACCAGCAGCAATCAGGAAAATCTTTATATTTCCACAGTGAGTAGATTGTGGGGGTTAGGATTGGGAATAGAAAAGGACAATCCTCAATGTGAAGACGGTGCCTGCTATGTGGTGCACATCTGCCGCAGAATCCCGCGAATTCCCCCTTTCCCTCAACCTTTAAATATTGCAGTTTCTTCTACTTCTCCATCTCTGCTGCTCTTCCTTCATCCTCTCACAATATCCTATAAATTTTCCTATAATCATTGAGAGGTATTTTTTTTAAGGCCAGCTCAATTCCTGGGCACAGATTGGAAAGAGTTCCATTCCTCTTGGCCCACTTCACGTTTAGTCCCAGATTCACAATGTCAGATGTCAACCATTTCCTGAACACATTCTACTCTTTGTTGCTTCTCTTATTGTGTCAACCTGCTTCTCCTTTTAGAAAGTATTTCATTGTCATGCCTTTCTGTCTAAAGTTAACCTATTCTCCTCCACTTTCAAATATCAGTTCAATAATACTATTTCTCATAGTAAAACTTTGAACTCAGAGGATCTTATCTCTATCTTTTTAATAGCATTTACCATTTTTCTCCCTGTTTTAACAGATGTTTACATACATAATATCTTTACTCCTAGACTCAGAGTATCTTGAAAATGGGAACCATTTCTTAAAATAAATGACTCATAATAGCTAGTAAGTAGTTGATATTAATTTTTCCTAAAAAGAATTTAAGTCACCACTTAAAAGGACACACACAAAAAAATGGTTAATGACTTAAATTTTTAAAAAGCAGAAAAGTGGGGGCTGGGGTTGTGGCTCAATGGTAGAGTACTCACCTCACATGTATGCGGACCTGGGTCCAATCCTCAGCTCCATGTAAAAATAAATAAGTAAAATGAAGGTATTTTGTCCAACTACAACAACAAAAAAAAATCTTTTAAAAAAAGTCAGAAAAGGAAGAAGATATAATAGATAAATAGAAACTGAAGAATAGGTTATCAACCAATGCTTGCTGAAAAATGAAATGCATTTTTCTCACAAGAGAATTACTAGTGGGGTGGGGTATAATGGTGCACACCTGTAATCCCAGCTGCTTGGGAGGCTGAGGCAGGAGGAGTGAAGGTTTGAGGCCTACCTCAGCAACGTAGCAAGACCCTGTCTCAAATTAAAAATAAAAAAGGCTGGGAATTTTGCTTGGTGGTAGAGCATCCACAGGTTCAATCACCAGTACCACCAAAAAAAAAAAAAAAAAAAAGAAAGAAATACAGACAGACTAGTGGGTCTGATCTTAGACATTGACTTTGATTGCTTTTTCACAATTCTTCCCCAGTGGTCCCGTCTATGCCTCACTGCTGCACCCGCCTTCTTAATTCCATGTTTTCTTCCTTACCCAAATATGGCCACGATTTATTATGTGGTCCATTAGGAGCTGCCATCTTCTTTCATGACCTTACCTTCCTTACCACAGTGACAATTCTAGACATGGGCACTTGATTCAAGCCAAGCCATAGCATCTCTTAGAATTTTGGAATTGAAACAAGAGGTAAGAGCTTTTCTCCATGGATCATGAGCCAGGAATCTGCTAAATCACCCCAGCTCCTCTGTGGACAAAGCAGATTTTTCAGGAGAAGAGACTGAAGCCAACCTACACAAAGAAGCAGAGATCAGAAAAAGAGTGAACATTCTGATGGTATTTGGCCTCTGGTTCTTGTTTCTGAGACCCCATGCCCCCTACCCCCCCCCACCAAAGCTGCCCCTGTTCCCCGCTTTGGGTTCTTATTGGATTAAGTCCAAACTCTTGAGTCTGACAGTCTGGCATTTCCAGCACCCAGTCAGCCTTATCTTGCTTTCTAAATTCTCAGTTGCCTTCTCTCAGTTGCCAGATTCATTTTTTTCCTCTGTGGTTTTATTAAAGTTATTTCCTTACCTTGAATGACCTTTTGCTTTCACTCCCTGTAATACTAATTCCAGCCTCTCTTCAGGGTCTAGTTTAAAATCTCTCTCTTCCATTAAAATCCTTCTTGATTGATATTTTCTTTCTCTCAACTATTATATACTTATATCCCCAGCTTTTACCACACTGCCTGAAATATATTCTTTCTGCCTTGGTTTGTTCCTCTTGTACATTTTCCATGTGAAAGAATTCTTTTTTTGTTTGTTCCTCTACAAACTTAATTGCCATTAAGAAACTGAAGCTTTCCTTTTATTTAATAACACCTTAATGTGGGTATGATGGTTTGGGGCAAGGAGTCGGGGAGAAGTGAAGGGATCCATATACAAAATAAAGCAGACTGTGAAACTCTCACCAGCAACTCAGAAATTAGAAGGGAGTTTTGGAGGAAGGGAGGAGAGGAAAGGAGTGAGAAAGGGGAAGGTTGCGATCATTTTCCATGTTCCCAATTCCACAGGAAATTAAAACAAAACTCATAAAATGCTTGGAGGCCATGCATATTTTATGGAAACTGATGAAGAGATTGAGTTTTGGGTGGAGATTGTCAAGGGGGAAGACTGAGGCATCACACAGGAGTGCAGGTGCCATACACAGAGCTACCATGAAAGACTGGAGATTTGCAGAAAGCATGAGAAGGATTCTGAGATTTAACCAGGTCTGCATTTGGGAGTTCAAGCCAAGGAGCAGGAGGTCTCAGTGAACACTGGGGTCACAGTGTGTATTGGTTCAGTCTTAAACACATTAGATTTGCCTTTCCACACTGGTTGTATGGTCCGTGAAACACGACCACATTGTCTATGTCTGGGTGCTTTCAAATTGTGTCGGGCAAAGTGCATGTTCCTATCCCTTGAATCTTCACTTCTCAGAATCTTTATTTCACTACCTTCCTGGTCGGTGGAGGGTAGTAACTCTTCCATTTTTTGCTTTAATCAGGCCAGTTCCCAGCTTTGTGGAAGAAGGATAAAGAGCAGAGGGGAAGAAGAGAGCACTAGAATGGTTCTCTGCAGCCATTTAAATTCTTCTGGTGATCCGACTCCTGCATCAGAGGGCTTCATTTGATTTCTCCAACCTCGTTTCCTTCTACCCAACATGACTGTCTTCCAGGAACGGTGAGTCCCTCTCTGTCTATGTGAGTAGACAGAGTCTCATCTCAGCGTCTACTTTGACAGTGTTGTTCTCACCCCAAACACACTACTCTTCTCTACCTACGAATCTGGCTTGTGTCCTTAAACTCCAGATTCCCTCCAGGAAACTATTCTGACTCTCAATTCATCATCAATTATTTTTTGCTCAGAACTTTAGTTGCATTTATAGTTTGTACTATGCCACATGACATTGATTATTGTTCTCTCGTTGATTTCATGATGGGTAACCATCTCAGAAGCAGCTTGAGACCAAAGTACTGATTGGTAGTTTTCATATAGTGGGTGTTCAGTACTTATTTTTTAATAAGTTCCTTCCTTAACTGGATTCACAAAGGTCAGGGGCTTTATTTTGTTTCCTACTCTTCCCCCAATGACAGAACATTGCCAGGAAAATAATGGGGACTAAATGAATATTTATTGAATGAATGAATAAATATCAGTGTGACAACCTTCATTACTCCTAATAGTGAAGGACAATCTTTTGTTTTTCCTTTGTTTTCAACTGCATAATGTGTAAGACCTTTTCATAACTCTCTTGAATCTAATAACTGAGCCTCCTTTGTTCAATTTTTCAGCCTTTCTGTTCAGTTCAAATGCTACTGTTTTGCTCCTTTGGTGTGGGATCAGTCATTCTTAAAGCACTGCACTTATTTCAAATCACATTTGTGCCACATTTAATCTATTTATACGAAAAGAGAAAACAGGGGAGTAATACATATGCATAG
This sequence comes from Urocitellus parryii, assembly GCF_045843805.1. Lineage (NCBI taxonomy): Eukaryota > Metazoa > Chordata > Mammalia > Rodentia > Sciuridae > Urocitellus > Urocitellus parryii. Next base: position 22,893,404 of record NC_135540.1, read on the forward strand.
CCTGCTCCTTTACTTCCATGCTCCCTTGGGTATATCATGACACTGCAAAGTGAGACATGGGCATGGGTATGGTCAAAAAGAATCTCTCTAGAGAGGTGCCATTTTCATAAGTGGAAATGTTCAATATCATAAAGATATCAACTACCTTCAAGTTAATCTCTAAAAATGGGATGATATTCCAATCAAAATTCTAAGAGAGTATTTTATTTGGTGGAAGCTCACAGGTTGACTCTAATACTTATTGGAACCAAAGATTGAGAATAGCCAAAGTAATTTTAAAGAAGAATAAAAGAAAGAGACTTGGTTTTCCAGACGTCAAGAATTATTATAGAATCATATTAATTAATTTAGAGTGATGGTAGTGCAGGAATAGATGAATAGACTAATAGTGTCTGATATAAATGTATATATCTATGAATGTGACATTATAAATTAGGGGAGATATCAGGTTGGAAAAAAATGGTGCTGCATCAATTGACTGCCATATGATAAAAAAGTATATCCACTATGTCATATATAAAAATGAAGTAAATTCCAGGTGGACTAGCAGCTCAAATGTAAAAAGAAAAAACTGTAATTCCTTGAAGAAAAATACAGAACATTTTCAAAGCTTGAAGTAGGGGATTTTTCTAAATAACATAGAAAATGCATAAACCATAAGGGAAAAAGATGGATGGATTTGCATTAAAATTTAAAACCCTTTTATAAAAAGAAATCATAAAGAAAATTAAAAGATAAGTCAAAGACTGGGAGAAGATATTTCAAATATCTCAGATATATGTATCTTACAAAGAATGCTATCTGAAGCATACAGTTTAAACCCAATAAGAAAATGACCAAGAATTCAATAGGAAAAGTGGGCAAAGATATGAATAGGCAATTTGCAGGAACAGGAAAAGAAAATGTGTAAAAATAAATAGTCATTTATGCTTGACTCTACAACTATTCAGGGAATTATAACATATAATAAACTTGAACATGCAATACTCTATTTTATTGAATACATATACATTTGTATATATATATATAAATTTTACTGCATATATATATATGTGTGTGTATATATATGTATGTATGTGTGTGTATATATATATATATATATATATATATATATATATCCTGCATAATAAACAAGTAATATATAGAAAGAGTCTCAACAAAATTATAATTGTAAAAAAATGAGAGAAATCCAAATTCTCATTAGCAGGAGAATAGATAAGTAACTAAGTAACTTGTGGCATTTCCCCAAAATTGGCTAACATAAACTAATTAGAGCTATGTGAATTAATATAAATAAATCTCAAACATCATCTGAAGGAAAAAAAGCAAACTGTATATATATATATATATATATATATATATATATATATATATATATATATTTATATTTAACAATACTTTTATATTATTCAAAGACATATGCCATATAGTATAGCAGACTGGGGTACCTCAAAGCAGGTTCTGAGACAAAGATTACCTAGTTGGAGGTTCCATAGTGATTGGTTTTGGGGACCTGTCCTGGAAGGGAAGTAAAGGTACGAGGAATGCGGGGCAGAGACTTTGGTGCATGGCACAGTCAACAAAAGCCTCAGTCAGTCCCTCTGAAAGCCTCTAATACTGGAATTGCCCATTGGAATTGTCCTGAGTTGGGCTGAGAGTCCTGGTCTTTCTACCCCTGCAATGATGACTGAAGGGTAGTGGAAAGGTGCCTGACCTTGGGGAGGCAGCTCTCCTCAGCCCTCATGTATCCATGAGGAATATTCAGGCCAATATTCTGCTGTTCCCCTCCTGGAAATATGATAGCATTATACTATATGGACACCTACTTTTCTTTGGCCAATGCAATCTGAGCACAAGTAGCAGGGGTCACTTCTAGGCCAAAGTTTTTAATAATCCAAACTCCCATGGTGATCTGTGACATTCCAGATGATGGGTGGCAGCTCTTCCTGCTGCATCTTTGAATGAAAATAACGTGGACCGGTGTAGTCAGACATCCTGTGATCACCATGAAGCATGAACAAAAAGGGAATATTTTCAGTTGCAAATTACTAATATGTTGGAGTTATTTGTCACTGCAGGATAATATAGGTATTTTGATGGATACCATGTTTTAATTCCAAACATCACTTTTACCATCTTTCATCTTCTATATGTTGCCCAATGTATGGACTTAATATTCCTTCCTGTCTTGGTCAAGATCAGGATTTCACATGGATTGTTCTACAGAACACTAGTCATGTGAGTCATTCTCTGAAATCATGGTTTTTATGGTCAGCGAGGTAGGAAACCACATATATTATCACTCTCTTGGAGATTTATAATTGCTCATTAGCATATTAAATTTCCTAGGAAGACTTTCCATAAAAAACCCTGTTTTAATTAATGTTAATCTTCCATTTCACAAACTCGCTGCACTATGGAACCCTAAAAATAACATTCATTAACATCTGACAAAGGAACACCTTTTTGGAAACTATGCCCTGAGCCATTTTCCTCTTTCCATTGCAATTATACACATCCAGCAGGTCTGCTTGGGAGTGAAGAGAATGGAACTGGGGCTTATTTACAATGGGTTTAAGAACTAAGAGCCTTTCTATAAGCACACAATTTCAATAGAATTGACTTGAAAAAAAATGTACTTTATTGGCTTTAAAAACAATCAATACCCATGCAAAATAAAAAGAATAGGAAACACTATATGTATTGGATGTGGGGTCCTAAGGCTGGCAATATGTTTGCAAAGCAATTGTAAATGAAATGTAAACCAATTAAAGTTAGTTCATAATCACCGCTAAATGGGTGGTTGAGGTTGTCTACCATCACACAGTGGGTTTAGGCTTAAGCTGTGTGACTGTATTCTGTGTATTGGCTCCCAGAATCAAGGTTTCACTGAGTCTCCAAATACTTTTTGATATTATTTTGAAATTCTTACTTGAAGTGTTATAGATAAGAACTTAAATCTTAAGTACAAATAATTAGGGTGATTAGTGTCTCTGTATATTTCCATCATGGCATCAGAAAACAAGGAAATTTGCCAGTTTTCCAATCAAGCAAACTAAAAAGAAAAAAAAGAAAGAAAGAAAGAAAGAAAACCGCAAGCCTGCTTGCCTGCCTTATCATTGTAGCAAATTATAGCTCAGCTTGCTGGCTGAGAAAATGCCCCACTCAGAATGAGGAGGCAGGGCAGACAGTTGCCTGTCTTTATAATTTTTTTTCCTTACAGAATTTAGATAAGAGTTAAGGAATTAGTTGTTTTGAATGAAACTCCATATTTTAATAAATCAGAAAGTGGTTGGCAACCAGAGATGGAAGGAGCAGAATGTTGCATAATCTCTAACGTCCTCTTCTTTTTCTGTGTTCTGAATGGAAAGATAACTATTTTAGTTGACAGGAAGAAAAGACAAACACTTTAAGGGAAACACAAACTATGGAGGTGTGCCTTTGCCCACACGCAGGAGTTAGAGTTAGGAATACGATTCATAGCGTAATGTATTAGAGACTCAGAATCCAGATATTTTGGGAGTAGATGGCTCAGCAAAAACACAAATTACTTTTAGACCCAATCTATTATTTATTATTTCAACTTATAAAGAATGCACCCCATGCATCTTTGGGATGAAGAGTTCAAAGTCATTGTGATTGTTTAGTTGGCTTACCTCTTGCATATAGAAATCTGCATATTTTATGTAGACTTAAAGTTGTGTTTTTTTAAGAGACTGTCATGTCATAAAAATAAGAAGTTATTATTACATAATACCATTCATAGTGCCATCATTAATGTATTAATTATTTTTAAATTACATATCAAAGGATGATATCCTGACAATAAGAGGAGAAATTTTAATTAAATGATGAGGAATGGATGCAGAGATTTGGAGTGGGGCATTATTTTATCAGTACACTTAATCACACTTATTCCCCTGAAATCAGTATAAAAAACTCTCCAGAGGCCTGGTGTAGTGGTACACACCTCTAATCCCAGCAGCTTGGGAGGCTGAGGCAGGAAGATAGAGAGTTCAAAGCTGGCCTCAGAAAATTAGTGAGGCCCTGTCCTAAATAAAATACAAAAAAAAAAAAAAAAAAGGCTGGGGATGTGGCTCAGTGGTAGAGTGCTCCTGGGTTTAATCCCCAGTACCCTTCCCACCCACCCCCCAAATAACCTCTCCAGAGTTCAAAATGCAAACCCTGTTATTTGTAAATTGAAGTAATTACTTTCTTTGTTGGAATATCTGTTTACATTAATTACCATTTCTAAGACCTTCTTCTTCCTCTGTTAATTATTTCTAAAACCCCTTCCCTGTGTAGACCCAATTGTCTAGTCTGAAAAAAAAGAAAGTGGTTTATGCTAACCTCAAAAGTTTTCTATATCATTTTATTTTGAGATAGCAACTTAGAATGTTCTCATTTTGATTGAGATGCTTCATCCCACAATAATTTGTAATGATGAAAAATAGTTTCTTTTATTAAAAAACTAATTTTAAGTGTTATATTTAATTGAAAAATACTTCTTTGAAATAAATTTCTTTTCACTTAAGATATACTGTATATAAGCAGATACAGAAAATTAAACTGTCTTTGTAAAGCTGAATTGTTAGGTATCTACATATATAAATATTCAAATCATGAGTCCAGGTTTTGTTTTATGCTTGATTTTTTTAGTTGTTTCTTTCTTATGTGATATATCTATTTATAGCATAAAAATTATTTTCAAGTAAGGGTAATCAATATCTATCTATGTAATAAATACAGTTTATTTCTGTCTTTGTTAAAGGTGAAAGAGTTTAATACATTCATAAATTCACAAATCAGCAGCCAGTTTGGCAAACTTATTATATTAAATTAAATGGCATTTAATTATTAAGACAACTAGATAAATGAGTGAGATTCTAATTAAAGCCCTAGTGAATAGCTACTCTCCATTCCTGTATAATTCAGTGTCCATCAAAAAGTCCAACAAATACCACTGTATCTCCTTATATATGAACATTTAGGAAAGAAATCTGTTGAATTCAGCATCATTTGAGCTAAATCTGAATGTTAAAACAAAAACAGAATAAGCATATAAAACAACGAAACAAAGAAACAAAAGAACTCCATAGAGTGAGATTTCAAAAAATGAGAAGCATATAAGACAAGCTACTTAGAAAAGTACGTTTCACATTTGTGTGTGTGTGTGTGTGCGAAAAGTGATAGCAATGCACTCTTCAAATAGTAGGTAAATAGACATTTGTGGTGTTGCATTACCAGTTCAACACTGCTGTCAGGAACAAATAGGATGAATAAAACTGTGTGGTATAGAAATGGCTTCTTAAAAATTGATTTCAAGTTTTATCTTGCTCATCATAGGAATGAGAATGAAAATAATTTCAAAACTCAATATGAACAAATCACTTATCGTGGGGCACTTAATGAAACGCTGGTTTTGAACACTATTTAGGATAAATTATAGACTGAAGAACCAGGGATCCCATTACCTGTTACAAGGAAGTGTTTTAGGGTGTATTTTTTTCTTTCAACCTCTGTTTGATAAAAATGCATAGACCTCGGGGCTGGGGATGTGGCTCAAGCGGTAGCGCGCTCGCCTGGCATGCGTGCGGCCCGGGTTCGATCCTCAGCACCACATACCAACAAAGATGTTGTGTCCACCGAGAACTAAAAAATAAAATATTAAAAATTCTCTCTCTCTCTCTCTCTCTCTCTCTCCCCTCTCTCACTCTCTCTTTAAAAAAAAAAAAAAAAAAAGTGCACAGACCTCCTTCCAGGAAGGTGAATAAGTTGCATTGAGATTGACCCCTTAGAGATTTCCAGAGCCAGCTTTGCATGTAATCCAGCACTGCTGATAACTTCTCCACATTGCCTTCAGGAAAGCGTAAGGAAACCCACAGCCTACTGTGAAATGCCCACCTGTCCAGAGTTTAAGATACAGGAATTGGAAGGACTGGGTACATTTTTTTCTAAGATTTCAATTCCGTGTTCTTTTTTTGTGAAATAGAATTTAATAGGAGTGAAGAATTTACTTAATTTGCTCTCTCTGATTAATTAGATAATACTGGGGTGGAAGGGTCATTTGCATTTACTGAATTCCTTATTGAAGCCATCACTGACTAGACAAATATGATAGCCATACCTCACATCTTCCTGTATTGGTGCTCTTAGCCATGTGATCTTACAGATCTGCTTATGGAGAGGTGGACAGGGCCTAGCTACTTACCCCTTTAATTGGAGCTCATTTTGAGATACATTTACACCAATAGAATGTGTCCCAAGTGATGTGTGCTACCCAGCCTGGGACTTTAGAAACTCTGCAGGCTTTTCTCTCTGGGACCCCTTCCTCAGTCACCTAAGTAAGCCCTGGCTATATAGCTCCAGGATAAGACCACAATGACCAGAGCCAGATTAGCCTAGTTATTCTAACTGAGGCCTCTTACATGTATGTGAGCCCAGCCAGGATCAAGGGAACTGATTTGCATCTGACCACAGATGCACTAAGAAGCCCAGCTGAGATGTGAAAAAATGTCCAGCTGAACTTAGAGGACATTGCAATGAGCTAAATTAGTAACTAATGGATACAAATATGTAGTAATTTGATAATACTCCATTATCCTCAATTAGCTCTTTGACACCCGATATGTAAGTCAAGAAATTCAGGACTTGAAGACATAAACTCATTACACCACACCTCTTTGTGGACTATCACTTTTTTTTTTCTTTTAGAGAGAGAGAGAGAGAATTTTTTGATATTTATTTTTTAGTTTTCGGTGGACACAACATCTTTGTTGGTATGTGCTGCTGAGGATCGAACCCGGGCCGCACGCATGCCAGGCGAGCGCACTACCGCTTGAGCCACATCCCCAGCCCCAAGGACTATCATTTTTAAACTACATGTTGAACACTTTACAAGATGGTATATAAATCAAATTGATAGACACTACATTTCATAACTCTTCAGAATTATTTATAGTATAAAAACACTCACATTTCAGTGTAGAACTATATAAAAATGGGTTTATGATTGATTGTCATGTTTCATATAGTAGACAAAAGTTGAAAACCAAAAACAGATGAACTTCACCAGTTCTACATACTCACTAAAGCCAAACAATTAAGCAGGTGTTTACACAATTGGCCATGTATGTATCCATGATGCTATAAATAGTCATCAATTCTTTCTGATATCTAGGCATTTCAGATCAGTCAAGGATCACTCCATCAAGACAGAGAAATGACCAATAAGGATTAATGAGATTTAATCAGTGATAAAAAACTCTCATTAAAGAAAAACCCAGTACCTGATGGCTTCACTGCTGAATTCTGGCAAACATTTAAAGAACTAATACCAATCCTTTTCAAACTCTTCAGAAAAATCGAAGAGGAAGGAATACTTTCAAACTTATTTTATGAAATTAGCATCACTCCAAAACCAAAGTCTAACACCAAAGGGTGAGGTTATTCCTGGGTTGCAAAGGTGATTCAACATCCATGAATCAATAAACATGGTGTACTACATTTGCAGAATGTACATAACACATATGATCATCTGGAGAGATGCAGAAAATCATATGATAAAATTCAATGCCATTTTATGATAAAGACTCTCAACAAGTTACATGTAGAAGGAACGTACCTGTACTCAAGAAAGGCCATATAAGATAAGCCCAAGCTATCATTATACTCAAAGGTGAGAAGCTGAAAGCTTTTCTAAGATCATCAACGAGGGAATGATACTCAATCACCACTTCCACTTGAAATAGTATTGGAAATCCTATACTTAAGCAAATCATTAGGAAAGAGAAAGAAATTAAAGCATTAAATCTGAATGGAAGAAGTTCAAATGTAATCTGTTTATAGACTACATAATCATATATATAAAGACTCCACCCAAAAGCTGTTAGAATATACAAATTTAGTAAAGTTGCCAGATATAAAATTGACATAGAAAAAATCAGTAACTTTTCTATATACTGATAACAAACTATTAAAAAAATCAAGAAAATAATCTTATTCATAATAGCTACAAAAATACTTAGAAATAAATTTAACTTTGGGGGTAAAACATAAGCATGCTGCAAACTATAAAACACTGATGAATTGGAGAACCACAATTAAATAGAAAGATAAATTGTGTTCATGGATTGGAAGAATTAATTTTATTAACATACTCATTCCACCCAAAGCAATAAACAGATTCAATGCAATCTCAATCAAATCCTAATGAAAATTTTCACAGAAATAGAAAAAGCAATTCTTACATCTGTAGGGAACCATAAAAGTCCCTGAAGAGCCAAAGCAATCTTGAACAAAAGGAACGAAGCTGGAGGCATCACACTACCTGATTTCAAAACATATTACAAAACTACAGTAAAACAGCAAGGACCTGGCATAGAACAGACATGTATCAAATGGAACAGAAACAAATCCATGCACTTGTCAAACAATTTTGGCAATTACCCAACAAGGAAAAGACAACCTATTGAATAAATGGTGTTGGGGAGACTGGTTATCCATTTATAGAATGAAATTAGACTCTTATCTCACACCATATGAAAAATCAACTCACTATGTACTAAAGACTCTAATGTAAGAAATGAAACTGTAAACCTTCTAGAAGAAAACACAGGGGGAAATATTCATGACATTGTTCTGGGAAAATATTTTTTGGGGGGTATGATCCCAAAAGCATGGTCATCAAAATCAAAATCAAAACAAAACAAAACAAAAATCCCCAAAATGGCATTACAGCAAAATACAAAGCTTCTGCACAGCAAGGATATCAACAGAGAAAAGCTGAAGAGGGATAGAAAGTATTTGAATATTTGGTTCACAAATATTCAAAAGGGTTAAAATTCAGGGGCTGAGGATGTGGCTATGCGTGTGGCCCGGGTTCGATCCTCAGCACCACATACAAACAAAGATGTTGTGTCCGCCGATAACTGACAAAAAATATTTAAAAATTCTCTCTCTCTCTCTCTCTCTCTCTCTCTCTCTCTCTCTCTCCTCTCTCACTCTATCTTAAAAAAATAAATAAAAATAAAAAAAATAAAAAAGGGTTAAAATTCAAAATATATATGGAATTAAAACAACTCAATATCATGAAAACAAATAACCCAATTAAAAAAAATAAGCAAAAGACCAGAACAGACATTTCTCAAAAGAAGACATACAAGTGGAGTACCAATACCTGGAAAAATACTCAACATCACTAATCATTAGGTAAATGCAAATTAAATCCATTTTACACCTATAAAAATGGTTATTATCAAAAAGTCAACTCAGAATATCATGCTAAGTGAAATAAACCAATCCCCAAAAAACTTTCTCTGATAAGTAGATGCTGATCCATATGGGGAGTGGGGAGGTTGGGAAGAATGGAGGAACTTTGGATTGTTGCTTTATTGTAAAGGGGAGTGAGGGGTAGGGTGGGGCAGTGGGGATAGAAAGGGCAGTAGAATGAAACAGACATTCTTCCCCTATACACATGTATGATGTGTAAAAGAAGTTATGCTTCATTTGTGTACAGTGTGTCAAAATGCATTCCAGGGCCAGGTATAACTAATCAGAACAAAAAATGAAACAAAAAGTCAACTTAGCAAGACCCTGTCTCTAAATAAAATACAAAATAGGGCTGGGGATGTAGCTCAGTGGTGGAGTGCCCCTGAGTTCAATCCCTGGTACCTAAAAGAAAAGAAAAGAAAAAGAAAAAAACATCAAAGGTAATAGGCATTGGTAAGGGCATAGAGAAAAGAAAATTTTCTGCACTGTTGGTAGAAATAGATATTGGTATAGCCTCAAAGGTTAGAAATAGAATTACTGTATGATCCAGAAACTCTACTTCTGAGTATATATCCAAAGGAAAGATAGTCAGTATTTCAAAGAGATATCTGCATGCCCGTGTTTAATGCAGCATTAGGTTAGTCACAAAATCCAAGATATGGAAGCCACCTAAATGTCCATCAACAGAGTGATGAATTAAGTAAATGTGGTATTCATATACTCAATAGAATATCATTCAGCCTCTAAAACAAAGGAAGTCCTGTCATTTTTGACAGCAATCATGAACCTGGGGAACATGATGCTAAGTGAAATAAGCCAGGCACAGAGAGACAAATACCATGGGATCTCACATATGAAATCTAGAAAAGGTGAGCTCAAAGAAGCAGAATAGAAAGTCATTGTGAAGGGCTGGTTGTCAGAGGAAAGATTTGGAAAGTGTTGGTCAAAGGATTAAAAGTTTCTGCAAAATGAGAGGAATAATTCACAAGCTCTATTGTACAATATGCCGACTATAATCAATAACAATGTATGGTATGTTTGAAAACTGCTAAAAAAAACTGCTAAAAGAGTAGATTTTAAATGATCTCACCACACACAAAAGTGATATGTATATGAGGTAACAAATATGTTAATTAGCTCCATTTAGCCATTCCATAACATACACATATGTCAAAGCATCATGTTGAATATCATAAATAAATAATATGTTAATTCAAGCTAAAGAAAAACAAAAGTAGAGATGTAATGTACCCCACCCCAAATCTTTCTCATTATTATAATTTTATTTAGGCTATCCTATATAAATGCCCAAATTCATCATGAGTTGGAAGGAACTTTGGAAGTGACAATTTGGAAAACAGGATGACAGGGATGTGGTAGTGAAAAAGCAGTAGTATATATGGAACTCTGTTCTATCTCTAGCTTTGCCTTTTTGGTCAGTAAAATGAGAGTTTGGGATAAGTGACTTCTTTGTGTTAGAGGGAAATTCTAAAAAATTAATTCCTCCCTGCATTCTAAAGGATGGTCAGAAGTGCTGAATTACAGAGAAAAATAGGGTTTCTCAAAGTCTAAGTGAGGAAAAGAGAGAGGGAGAGGGAGAAGAGAGAAATAGAGAGGGCGCATGCATGAGAAGGTGTTATAACAAAAGAAAGGTAGTGGGAAGAATTAGAGGATTTTTCTTTGGTAGGCTGCACATTTTCCCATCAACTACCATTAGTGAGAAGTGAAAGTGCCCCCAAACTCCCAGTCATATGCAGGTTGCATAAAAGTCCTTCCATGTCTCAAAATCTCTGGCTGTGAAAGCTGCCCCTACTTCACAACATTTATCGTAAATAATAACTTGCTTTATTCTAAATTCTCAAACTCAGAATTTTTAATGAGTCATTTGGAACCTGACTGATACATATCAGTGCTATATATAAAGAAAAGATTTGTCAAAAAAGGGCACAATTAAAGTCATAAAAACAACACTCAAAACGCTTGGAAGAACAGTTTTCAAACACCCTGGATACTTTAGCATCATAATTTAATCAATCATCCTTCATAAAATACATTCCAAGTCTTGACCAGTCATCTAAAGGAATGTGTCTATATGTTTTCTCTAAATATTGCAGAAAGATAATTCCAAGACACTTCCTTTTTAATGTGTGAATTATAACAAGAGTTAGGGAAATTGACTAATAATATGGCAGGCTGATTAGATGAATTAGTAAATTAACCCAAGCTGTTACTGTACATATGTAAGTCCTCTGAGATGGGAATTTTTAATTGATTTCCTCAAGGGTGTTTGTTAAAATGGAAGACGCCTGCTTGACTGTTCATGTAAATTAAAAAGAAAAAAAACATAAAAAAAAAACCCAGTGACCTAACCTCTACAATAGTGAACACTAAAGCTCTGGTTTAGGCTCAAAGTTGGTTAGTTTCACTTGCTCTCTTCTCATCCACTTCCAATCCCATCCCTCATAATAGGGGATCCTCTTCCAGCTTACTTTTCTTCACCTTTTGTCTGCATACTTGGCTCGTTGTTTGCATATCACCCTAATCATTATGTCTTCATTTCCCCTATAAAGCACTGAGCGCATCAAGGTTGAATGTATCATCCTGTAGCACAAGGGCATCAACTTGAACTGCCTGAGCTGGGTTCAAGTCCCCACTACTCTGTTTAATAACTGCAACTTAAAGGAAGTTACTTACCCAGAGACCCTGTTTCCTCATTTGGAATCTGAAGGTAATAATATCTTACCTTGAAAGGTTGCCGTGGAAATTCAAGATGATACGGATAGCCTTCTCTGGCTTTAGCATAACAGGAGTAGCTAAAATGACTTTTCTTGGCTCTTTCCTTTAGCGGAAACCCAGCTTTTCTCCAGGGAGTACTATCTTCCCCACAATACCCTGGGTGTTGTTCCTATATTTTGGCTTCTTAAAGAGGACTCTGCATTATCTGGTTCCCCACAACTTCCCTGACAATTTTAAGTAGTTTTCACTTAACAATCTCTCTTCATTTGAAGGACACTTGCACCCCCTTTTTCCAGACAAACAAACAAACAAACAAAAAATGAACATTTCCCTTGGTCCTCATGAGAATTCGAGGTGGGGCAGCACTAGTCTCCCACTGACACCCTCAGGTTCTTGTTATTGTTACCTCTGGGCATTTCTTCTTAATCTTTAAGGACATTGGACCTTGGCCCATGATTTCTGTCTTTCCTCCAGCATCTGCTGGCATCTTAAGTGAGGTCATGCTATATGCTGATGAGCCACCAAATGGCCTGTCCTCACACTGACATTGGCCTCCATTCCGCTTAACTAATCCCATTTGCAGGAGCACATTTTGGACCTTTGAATCACTTGAAACTGCCCCTCTGAAAATCTGAATTTTCAAATGACTCTCCGCTTACCATCTTGCATTCCTTCTCTTCTTTAAACTCTTTCATTTCCACAAAACTCATTCTTCTGCCTCATCACACACTCCTGCATCTCTGATCCTTCCTAAACTTCAAGCCTGTTAATAACCTCCCACTTCATTTCCCCCATAACCAGCCCCAAAGTCAAGCATCTGTTTGTTCATTCATTCCACATTTACTGAGCACCTTTCATGCGTCAGGCACTGTGGCTGGAACTATACTAGACCATGACCTTAGGCCCGACGCAGCTCAGGGTAGAATAGTCAGTTCATCCTTTCAACACCCTCTGGTTGACACTTTTGGATTCAACCATTTTCTTTCCTTTGTTCCCAACAGGTGAAATATTTACTTTGGTTATTTGTTTCCTTGTTCTTAACTTTGTGGCTCTAATCACCTATAGAAAACACCCTGTCTCCTTGTGACACCCCACCTGAGCTAGGCCTTCAGTGTTTATCTATTTATTCATATACCCAGGACAGTTCTCCTCTGCAACCACCATTCCAACACTTCACTATCTGTGTTAATCCTGTGTTTTCCACATTCTACTCTTCCAATGGATGACCCAATCTGGCTTCACTAAGAAAATAAGTCACCTCTTCTGAGATTTTTCAGTTTTTCTCCTATTTCAAAAATAAACGAGGCAAGACAAGTGCTATGGTCTGAATGCATTCCCCAGAATTCTTCATATGTTGAAACTTAATAACCAATATGAGAGCATTAAAAGGTGGGACCTTTATTAGGTGATTAAACCATTAGGGCAAAGCCCTCTTGAATGGGATTAGTGATGTCAGAATTGGGCTAAAGGACTTTTTCCCTTCTGCCTTCTACCATGTGAAAATTCCATGTTGGAAACAGAGAATAGCCCTCACCAGACACTGAATCTGCTGGTGCTTTAATTTTGAATGTCTTAGCTACGAAAACTGTGAGAAATGAATTTCTATTTTTTATAAATTACTCCATGTCAGGTATTTTGTGTCAGCAGCACCAACTAAGATAATAAAGCAAGTTAAGGAATTGTTTCCACAACTAGCTTCTTAAGGTCCCATATCATCTGACTTCTACCTTGATTGCTTAAATAATATGTTCTTTCAGTCTTTTATTTCTCCTTCTTCAATAGATTATTACCCTTAGCCTACAAACATCCTAAAAAACGTTTTCTTTTACTTTACTTTCACACGACATTTCATTAATATTCAGAAATCTTGGAGAAGATATTATTTACTGCCTTCATGAACAAACCTCTTTTTCAGCCATTGCAAGGTGACATCCTCTTCTAAAATGAACAAAATTGCTTGAATACCTAATTGCCCATCCCCAGTAACCCTTTCGGCTTCCTCTTACTGGAAACAATTGGCGACCTCTTGTGTTTATTCTGACTCAATCTACCATCTGGCCAGAATTTGGTAAGTAGGAGCTCTGCCAAAAATCCTGGACTTTTTTTTTTTTTTTTTGTCTTAATCCTCTGACTTCTTGGTTCTGCATTTACTTGATGTTTGACTTCTTGCTCCCTCCCTGAGTGCCAGCCAGAACTTACCCCATCTGGTGACAGATTTGCATTCTCTGGCAAATCCTTGGAACATGCCCACAGTGTCTGACGTAGTTCCAGGCTCTGTAACCCTACTTTGTGGCTAGTTAGCATATTTGGTTTCTCAGATGGGTCTGATCTGACCTCCTCCGTGTAGGTAGGAGTCTTAAAGTTCCCCCTCTCTTGGTTCTCATAATACTTTCCTTTCCCGATGCTTTTTAATACAGTTCTGACTATTCTCTTAAATATCTTGTGAAATCTCCTCTTTCTCCTCTTTTCACTCTATACCCTTTTCTTGGCAGATCTTATCCACTCCATTGGCTTAAACATCAACTCTGTGTTGCCAACTCCCAAATTTATAACTCCAATTTTGAGTTTTTTTCCCTCATTTCTACATACGTAATGCAAACTGCCCACTGGATAGCTTCTCTAGTTTGGACCTCACATTTAACATATTTAAAATCAAATTTATCATCCTTTACTTTTAACTTGTATCTTTACTTGTGTTCCTATCCCTATTAATGTTACCTATAATTTCTTACACCTGATAGCTACTGGAACATTTTTATGGTCTCTGAGTGTTCTCTTTTAAAAAAATATATTTTTAGTCATAGATGAACACAATACCCCTATTTTATTTATTTATTTTTATGAGGTGCCCAGGATCAAACCCAGTACCGCACACATGCCAGGCAAGCACTCTACCACTGAGCTACAACCCCAGCCCCTCTAAATGGTTTCTTATATCTGTTTTTGCATCAGTTTTTTTTTCTGATACAGCCTAGATCAACTTGCACTGTCTCTTGCCTAATTTTCTCAATGGTATAGTTTCTGATCTCCTCTCATATTTGCTTTCCCTTTCAAGTTATTATCTGCATGATACCAGAGTTCACCTTCTGATGGATAGTATTGTTCATGTCACTCTCCAGCTATGGAAACTTTCCTGGACTTTACTCTTAGAGGGTAAAGTCTAAAGTCTTTAGCTTGGGACATGATGCATAATTGCGCTGCATCTCAATTGTTGTCTTAAGACTCAAACCATTGCCTCTGTTTTCTGTGTACACCAGTTACATTTGACATCTCGTTCTGGAACTTCATCTAAACATGACACATCTGAAGCTCTGTGTATGCTTCCTCTTCTGTTTAAAGCCACTTTACTTTCTTTTCTTCCAATTTAAACCTTAATTCAGTGTCTGTCTCTGATACCACAACTTGTGAAAAATCTTTCCTCAGTGTTTTAGGTGGATTTCCATAGTGCTTCTCTCTCCCCTCCAGATGTGACTCAGGGACCCAGGCTCTTTCTGTCTTGTGGCTCTGCCATATCCTGGACCTCAGAGCATGTCCTTAGATCTTCTGTATTTGGTTAGAAGGTGAAGGAGGTAAAAAGGGGATCACATAGGATAGGGCTTTCTGGCACATATCACTGCTGCTGGTGATATGCTGGTGAGAATTCAGTCACACAGCTGCAGCTAGTGGCAATAGAGGCTGAAAACAATAGTCTAGCTGTGCCCATGAGAAAAAGGGAAATGGTTGGGGAATGTCTAGTGAAAGTCTCCCACATCCACACAGGGGGAATGGTTAGTCTCTTATAAAGGGAATGAATGACTCACTACAGAATGGGCACTAACTGGCATAGTTGTATATTTAGGCTCCAGCCTTTCAGATTCTTTATTGGCTTCCAACATTGTAATTTCAGAAAAATGAACTTATACCTATAGACATGGTCAGGAAATTGATTATACTGCTTAACAAAATATTTTCATTAATAATGGTTCATATTTTCAGAAATCAACCACTATCCAAAGAATGCTAATAAGCATCATTTAATGTATATTCCTCACAATGATTTCTCAAAGCATTCAACATTTCTTCATAATATGGTCAGACCTTAAGGCCTTTAATTTCAAAATCCATCCAGTTAATGGTTTGTTGGGAAAATGCAGATTCTGTGAAAAATTCAACCCTATGGTGTGTAGTAGAAAGAGCATTTGGGGCGCCAGGCCTGACTGCCCTATTTTCTGGCTGGGTATAATGGACAAGACATTTTCATTGAAAAAATTCACCTTTAAAATGACAGGCTTTCAATGAATGATCTGTTAGTCTTCTTATAATTTTAGCATTCACTTCTAGGATCTGTTTGAAAGTGTTGGTTAAAAGGGGTAAGATTTGCTTAATAGGCTAATAGCACTCAATGGACAGTGTACTATATCTGAGTGCATTAAATTAAATTGTGTTTAGTATCAGATGTATGTTAGTCATCCTTTAAAGTCAAAGGAAAGGCCTATACAAACTTATGTGAGATCTTCTTTATGGCTGTACTTATAATCAGACTGAAGCAGAACAATTATGGGCCCATTTGTAAAGGCTGTTGCCCTCTCCAGTGCCCACGTGATATCACATACCTGTCATGTTGCTAAATGGTCCACCACTGAGAGTAGCCAATGGGTTTTGCTATCTTAATAGCATCATCTCTCAAGATGCAATTATTGTAGCAGAAATAACCATTTGCTCATTGGCAAAAAGTACATGGGAGTGGTTTGCAAAGAGCATGTTCAGGGGCTATGGAAATCAGAGCGACACCCAAGGAAATCCATATCGGTTCTCAATGTGATGTAGATTAATAGATTTCTCAGCCTGTGCCATATTATAGATATTTCCTACTGTCCCATCCAGTATCAGTAAATGTAATTGCTTGAATTTTTTCCTGTTTTGCTTCAGGTAACACTCATGAAATGGTAAAAGAGGGTCCCAGATCTTGCATTGCTCCAGAAATTAATTCCAGTGAAGTCAATAGTGTACATCAAATTAGCACAATTTCTTTGTGATGGTCCTGAAAATACAGGGGAACTTGGAACGAACACCTGTGATCCAGACCCTAATATGCGATTCATTAAATGTACCACATTGGTCAAATCCATTAAACTTGTTGTTCCTGGCTTGTTATTTATCAAATTTATGAAATATTTATTGAGTACCTACTGTATGCTAAGTACTCTTTGGATTGGGGAAATGGTAGCAAACAAAATCCCACCTGTGTGGATCTTACATTCAAGTAGAGAAAGCAAAGAAAAAGTATACTTTTTTCAGTTGACAATACTTTGGAGAACATTAAAGCTGAGGGGGTTGAGGGTGTGGTCCTATTTTACTGGTAGTTAAGGAAGGATTCTGATCCCATGATACAGAAGTCAACATTTGAAAGAAGTAAGAGAAAGCTAAGAGATAGCAGAGGAAAGTATGTTGCAGGAAAATGGAAGGGTCCATGTGAGAAACCTAGAGAAACTATGATTATTTCATTTTTTCCTACATTGTAGGGTTGCTATGAGGATCGAATTAAGTAATATAGGATGATTTATTGTTATGTATTGAATTCATTTTTGCTACTTTTGTAGTTACTGTTTTTATAGCTCACTGTTGCAAAGTGAACTATTTCATGTCTCATTAAAAGAGAGGAATTCTCTGACAGAGAACTTGACTTGGAGGAATCATAATCTTGAGGTTCCCTGGTGAAAACCTACTTTATTTGCACCTTCGATGAATTTTTACATTGCTGCAAGTTGTCTGGATAAAGAGGGAGTGTACAAGAGAAAAACAACACTGGGCACAAATTGAGGTGTGACACATCAGACTAGTGCATCACCTCTGAGATTTGAGAATCCAGAATTTAGTGCCTCTTGTGACATTAGACAGCTTTTTCTCTACTTAGGAAATAGTTCTCTTTACATTGATTTTCCCTCTCCCTCTCGCCTCACTTTCTCTTCCCTTCTCCTTCCCCTCCTTCCCTCTCTTTCTTTTTTTTTTTTTTTTTTGTCTTTTGCATGCAAATTTTGTGATGGCTTATAAGAATCCAAACCATAAATAGTGGTTGAGAAAGAGGAACTTTAACATTCACAAGAACATAGCTAAGCACTTTAAAAAAAAATGCTATTGAACTCAGGGCACTTAACCATTGAGCCACATCCCTGCCCCCCCCCACCCCACCCCAGGCCTTTTAAAATTTAGAGGCAGGGTCTCACTGAATTGCTGAAGGCCTTGATAAATTGCTGAGGCTGACTTTGAACTCACAACCCTCCTGCCTCACCCTCTGGAGCTGCTGCGATTACAGGCGTGTACCACGCACCCAGCCTAACACACATTCCTTAAAGTGAAATTCAAACACTAGTATATAGCTTTGTTGACAACTCAAGCTGTAGTTAGATTTTATACTTTTCTCAGATAAATGGTGGGGAGAACATGGCTCTTTGCATCTGTCCCCTTAATATTGGGGAACAGTTAGTTGTCCTAAGTACAGAAACACTTACTTTGTTTTGTTTCTATTCATACATGGAACAAATAAATATTCATAATCCTTTGTGAAGTGAGGCAGGGTCTGTACAAACACATAAACAACAAACTTGGGAAATAGAAAAACAGAATTGAAAGACTATTCATGAAGGTTCACAAAGACAGCACTATCACACAGGAGTTAAATAACTTTAAATAACTTTTTTTTTTTAGCACTAATGAAATACTTATTCCTGGAGGCAAGTTCCAGAATATTCAGTCATGTCCATTTGTATGTGTAGCCATTATAGTTCAGGTATCATTAAAAGTTATAAAATATTTCCCAGCCTAGAGATACCAGATCTCTTTTGTAATGATCTCTGGAACGGTAAGTTCAAATTCTTTCATGTATTCATTTGTTTAGCATTTTAACTTAAAAATTTGCTATGCTTTGTGAGCATCTGCTATATAACTTTGGGGTCATGGTTTTATAGTGCCTGGGAAAAGAAGCAGGCCTAAACACATAGAACACCGGGGCTTTAATTGTTTTAGTTGGCAAAAAGAAAAGGATTTCTGTCTAAATTCTCCCAGGTCTCTTTTCTCAAGTTTACACCAAGTGCTCCATCAACCTTCCCCTGCCACCCAAGCTTCCTCATCATTCCCAGGAGACTCATAATTGTTGAACTCTAGAATGTTTAACGTACACCTAGGGTGCTTGCTCCCATTGTAGAGATCTAATTCAGTATGTCTGGGTGATGCCCAGAATCTGTATTTTAAATACAGATGCTTCTGAGGCAAGTGGTCTGTGGACCACACTGTGAGAAACACTTTTTACACAGATGTACTCAAAGGTAAAAAAGTCTTTGGAGGAGCTGAATGCTGTAATGAGGACAAATGGTTAACAGGTGGTTCTGCTTGAGCAGAAGCCTGAAATTCTGTGATATTGGTGGGGACAGAGAAAGGATTTTAATGAAGAGTTTTAAAAACATTTCAATAAAGAATTTTGAGTTGATTTAGTTAGAAGGAGCTACAGTGGGTATCAGAAAAAAAAGGACATTATTTGATTGAGTTAGAAGCACTTTGAAAACAAGGGCCTTCCCAGGTAGATATGGGGCCCAGAGGAAGGGTAACTGCTAAAGATTGTTCTGGTTACTATAGCGGTACAGCAAACTACCCCCAAACTTCATTGTTTAAAACAATACCAATTTTATTGTGCCATGGATTAGGGACTTGGACTATCCATATGGAGGCTAGCTAGTCTTTACTCTAAAATGTCTGGGACCTCAGTTGGGGAGAGTCAAAAGCTGGGAGTGACTCACTGAATAGGGTCTGCAATCATTGGCAGGGTACCTCACTCATATTCCTGACATCTAAGCTACATTGATTTTGAAGACAAGGATTGCCAACTGGAGTACTCATGTAGCTTTGGCTTCCCTAAAATATGGTGGCCTTGGGGTACTTCCTCTTTTAACATGGTGGGCTCAGAGCTCTGACCATGAGTGTACCAGTGAACAGCATGGAAATTTCATCATTGGCACACTTTCAGCCCAGCTCAGAAGATATACAGTGTCAGGTCGGCTGTGCTGTATGGTTGAAAGAGTCAAAAGCTCATCCAGATTCAAGGAGAGGATAATTAAATTCCACTTCCTGGTGAGATAGTGTCATAGTCAAATAGAGGAAGAGCCTGTGGTATGAGGAAAACTGTGCCATTTTCGAAAAATAACATTTTTCATAGAGATCATGAAAAGAATCTAAGAGCTGGGTGACTGCAAAAATGGGGATGAAGTTGACAAGTCAATTGTGGTAAGATTCTTCATGCCATACCATAGAGCAGTGAAATGAGTGAACCACCACTACACACGTCAATATGGATGAAGCTTCAAAATGCTATGTTATTGAGAGTTGAATTCACAGTATACTTACGGCATGCTTTCATCTTTATAAATTTCAAAATAAGCAACACATTTTTATTGTTTAGGGATACTTGCATGTGTGCTATGACTTAAAACAAAAGCAAACCAATGAGAAAGAAAACCATGGAATAGTGGTTACCTTTGGGGGTTATGGGTGGCTAGTTGAAGGAACAGAGCAGAACACACATGGAATTTCTAGGCTCCAACAGTGCTCACTAGTAAGATGGGCCTGAGTCCTGAGTGTTCCACATCACTATTCATTTACTGCTATCTTGTACATGTTGACCTAGAGATTATTTCACTTATTTGTTCAACAAATCTGTATCAAAAGTCTAGATAGTGCCTGACATATGTTAGGCAGGGAGCACTGAAAAATCAATAAGATGGTAATTGATCCTTCTCCCCTACCACACACACATTTTTTTTTTATTGGTGCATGACAGTTGTCCCTAATAATGGAATTTGCTTTTACATATTCATGCATGCACACAATATAACAATGTAATTTAGCCAATATTACTCCCCAGCACTTCCACCCTCCTTCCCTGCCTTTCACCCCTTGGTCACTTTCCTCTACTGACCTCCCTTTGATATTTAGAAAGCCCACCCCCAATTTTCTTTTCCTTTTTACCCTCTAGCTTCTGCATATGAGAGAAAACATTTGACCCCTGATCTTCTGAGTTTGGCTTATTTGGTTTATCATGATGGTCTCGAGTCATTGATCCTTCTTTGCAGAAGGGGATGTGGTAAAGAAATGCACAGTGGAGGAGACAGACAAGGCATGATACCCAGTGAGATAAAACCCCTCAGAGCAGGACAAGGCCCAGATTTGGAAGTTAGGAGGATCTCTGTGAGGAAAACACCTTAACAGAGACCCAGGAGATAAATAGAGAAGTACATGCACAAAGAAGGGTTTGAGGATGAGAGGGGGCCTACCCTGTTTGTGGTATTGAATGAACGTAAAAGATGAGGTGGAAAGTAGCCAAAGATGAGTCTGGACTGTTAAAGAGGACATGAATCATTAAAGGAGTTGCAAACTCATTGCATTTGTGGGGACTCTTAGTTGCAATGGCCCATCTCAACCAACTCAAGGGAGAAAGTGCTTTTTATAATTTGTGGCACCATCTACAGAGTTCAAGGATGGGGTGGGGTGGGATCACAGAGGCATCTGAACTGTCATACCATCCGCATGCTCTTGTCAGGGTTCAAACTTGAGCATCTTTCATTCTTTAGACACCTCTGCTTCTAAGAGTTACATAACCACTGGCTCCCTCAGTCCCAAATTTTAAAATCCAGGGAAAGAGTAAACAGCTCTGACTGGAGGAATAATGCAGCTTCCATGGAAGCCATATAGATGGGTGGGAGCAACTGCTTGAGAAGGGACAATTTAATGTCCATTTCTCTATGTTAAGGACGGGTACTTTTTCCTACAAGTGATAAAGTCTTAATAAGATGGTAATGGAGTCCGATTTGCTTATTAGAGAGATGACTTTGTCCAGAGTTTGGGGAATGGCTTGAGGTAAAGGGAGGAAGCAATAGGTCAGAGAGAAGAAGCTAAATTGGAACCTTACTGCAGGTAAGAAAGAAAGTGCTGGTGACAGTCGTAGGATATTGAGGGCACGGGTTATTCATTTCTGTTTTATCCACTAGAATTTAGTGCTGTAAATCTGTTACTAGAACAATTTTCCAAAAGACTGATACCCAAAGAGGAGTGAAAAGTGCATTTGTGGTCAACAAAGTTGTCTTTCTCTGGGAGATTAATAATGCAAATTAGCATATCAAAGCATCTGAGAAATTTTGTTAAGAAAACAAGTCCAATTTTCTTTGACCCTGAATTTCTCACATATACTTGGTAGGGAAGATTTTCAGATAATACTTCTGAACAGCTCCCAGAATTATGGCTTTGCAGTTTGAAAATACCACACTGTATTAGAGAACTTCATGTTATCACAATGAAATACCTGAGGCAATTAACTTTACGAAGAGAAAAGTTCCATTTAGCTCAGTTTTGGAGGTTCAGATTCAAAGAGTGTAGCACAAGCTTGGCAAGAGACCTGTTGACTGTATCACCTCATGGTACAGAAGGCAATGGCAGGGAGCCATTTACCCAAGTAAAATGCTCATAATTTGAACTGGGGGAGGAGAGAGAGAAAGAGGGGGAGAGAGAGAGAGATGAGCTAGGGATCCATAATCCCTCTGGGGGTACCCTCTACCGATGGACTAAGTATATCACATAAGGCCCCACCTTCTAAAAAGTCCACAGTATGTCCTGCTAGTGCTACTTGAAGGACTAAGCCCTGCACATGTGGACGTCTGGAGGACACTGCCCATATTCAAACTCTAGCACACATAGAGACCTGGAGGGAAAAGACAAGACTGTTGAGGCTACTTTACTTTTTCCAACCATGATTCAATAGCATCCCAGGGAGGATGCTGTCTTTAGCTTGAACTCCGTCTCCAGCTCTAGCACTATACTGGATGTTGGTATCGCACTCCATCACGTCAACAGACATATCTGAAAAATGTTTTGTTCCTCCACTTCCCATGTTGGGCCTCTTCCTTCTTCACAGTTCCTATATAACAACTCTGATTTCCCAAGATATTTTAAAACCTCTTGTGTCTGTCCTTTTTGTTTTATTCTCAATGTCGTGATGGGAGGGAGTAGATCCATGTTTGGGGGCCCCCTTTAAGAAAAAAAAATTAAATGTAAATACAAAATCAGGTATAGAAATTAATTTTAATTTAGACTGAGGAAAAGGAATCCTAGCTAACAAACACCGAAACGAACACCGAAAAATCCATAAAAGTACCACGACATTTTCATTAACTCACTATCCAATATAACTCCAACTCAATTTTTCCTGACTTTTTTGACGATATCATTGTTGATTATCTCTTTAAACTTGTATAATATTTTTCTTAAATGATAATAGAAAGACAACTCAACTTTTCTCTAACTAACTCAGTGAATTGACATTTAAAAAATATTAATAGTTTAGAAAAGTTTCTTTCAATGTTACATTTCATTATTGGTAATGTCATGTAAATTGTTCTTAAATCTGTAAAAAAAATTTATTTGTAAAATCTTTTTACAAATAAGTTCCTTTAGACAATGGGACAAAAGGTTTGTGTTCTATAAATGTAGGAATTCTGAAAAATTTTATTTCTTACAATTCTAACATAAAAAGAAACAAAGTGTGTATGTATACTATTACAATGCAGCTATACAGTTTTATTGTATCTGATGCATTGTGAAATATATTTTTGTCAGAAGTGAATATCTATTTTGGTAAACTATCAAGAATATCTATTTTGGCTGCATTCATTTCAGCATTTGTCTTCTATTGCCTCCTACCTTTGGGGCCCAGGGGCCTTGGGCATGTTATGTTGCAGTACAACTTGTGGGTTTGCATTTACATGTGAGCTGGCACGGGGGCAAAGGAGTAGTTCTAAAACCATTTCTGCATATATAAAGATAGCAATAGCTTAACCATCCAGGAAAGTGACTGGAAACCACATAAGCATACCTCACTAACTACAAACTAGATCTTTCTCCAACTCAAATTCCCCTCTTCTGGTTCACAAAGTGCTTACTGTCATTACAGAGCACAAGAAAGCGATATGGAAGGAAAGTAGAGATGGGAAGATCCAGAGCTCTTAACCCATTGATATATTATTATTATTTGCAAATTTGATGAAACCACATGACTATGTTAGGGTTTGGGGGGAGTCTTTATGAGACTTTGAAAGAATCCATTAAACTTTCATTAGCTCATGGTGAATTTTTGGCCACAACTCTGGATTTAGCCTTTAATTCCATATGCTCAGACTATTACATTAGCCTCCTAATGAATTTCTCTTTATCAATCTATCCTCTCAACCAGGTTGCATAATTGCAGTAATAATTTCCTCAAATATTGCTTTTGCTATGACTGTCTCTGTTGAAGGCCATTGGAAATCCATAGAATTAAGTCTACATCCCTTAGTCTGATACTCAAAGTCTCTATACTCTGGCTATAATTTTTGTTTACTGTTTTTTATCCTGGGTCCTATTTAGTTGCAGGCATCTCCCCCCAGGGTTAACATGTATTTTAAATCCTTATAACAGCCTTGCATATTTTACACATTGGGGAATGGGGGCTCAGAGATAACAGCTGGACATGGAAAGCAGATGTGTCTAACTTGATACTCTGGCTCTTTCTACTGCAGTATGTGCCTGGGGCTCAGTCCTTGAATTCAGAGAAGGTTAAACCTGCCATCTTCTCCGTACAACTTTTCAAATGACTTCCTCAACTATGGGCTCCTCCCTACTCTGAACTTCTACAGTATTCGGTATCTGTATTAATCAGTGGGTGTATATCCCACACTGCGTTGCTTTTTAAACTTATTTCACTTTTGTGTCTACTAACTCTAACTTGGTTGTGGCTCTTTAGAGGAAGAGGGAATGCTGATGCTTCTGGGTAGCCCTGGGAACACCTGGCATAGTTCTCCACACCATTTGATAGATAATTCTAGAATGAATTATATTCATTCAGCAATCCTAAAAGATTAAAATTAAAAGAGGCAAGTGGCCAGCCTCAGACCCAGAACATCAAGGTCAATAGAAGGGAACAGCCTGCCTCTTTGCTTCTTGCTATTTCTCTGCCCCATTATTAGATTATCAGGGCAAGGAGAGTTGCCACTGGGGTTTGGTTTTAAATTCTTCTCAGAAGTGCAGCTGCTGATTGACAAGACCTTGGAGAATACGAAAACAGCATGAGCACCAGTTGGCACTAGCTGACACAGTGATGTTATTCCCCAAAGTGCCACTCTCAGGGGTGACTGACACACCCATCAGCCTTCACAATCATGACAGGAGAGGACAAAAGAGCCTGATTCCCTGGGGGTTCAGAACACTTTAGCTGGAGAAATAGCTGGAAATTTCCAGATCACCCTGACACTTGTCCAGTGTTCTTTAGTAAAGTGATAAGTCTACCTTTCTATCATATTTATTGTTGGTCTCTAGGGTTTTTTTTCCTGTAAGGAATCTTAAGTACAATTTTGAAGTTTTACTTATTATTTTCAGCTTTTTTTCATGGAAGAATAACTGAGTCATATACAAACATAGAGAGGATAATATAATGAGCCCTCATAAAGGTGAAGCTTTTACAGTTAACATACCATGGTCACTCTTGGTTCATTTCCCACAGCATCCCTTCCCTAAATGAGTCCTGGATGATCTTGAAGCAAATCCCCCCAAATTGTGTTATTTCACCCTTTACTTCTTTTAAAAAATATGACAGTAGTCTTCTACAAAAGATTAATGTGGGGGAAATTTTGTGATAACCGTTTTAACATGACAATTTTTTAAAAATGATGACATTTGATTTATATTTTATTTAATTTTACAAAAAAGCAGTTATGCAAAGTATCTGTTTAATAGTAAAATCCTGAATGTAGAAATCCTGATAGTACCAGAGAAGACAGAAAGTAATCTCATCCATCTTGTTCAAAGCAGTAAGTAAAATATACAGCTAGTATGAATGTTGATCAGCTTTCTTAGCTAGAAAACATTTTCAACTCTGCTTACCTAATTTATATTCTGACAATTCAGTTGTGTGGGTTTTTAAATTTTTATTAATTAATTAATTAATTAATTTATTTATTTATTTTTATTTTGGTGGTGCTGGGGACCAAACCCAGGGCCTTGTGCATGGTAGGAAAGTGCTCACCACTGAGCTACACCATCAGCTTAAGACAAACCAATTTCCTAATACATGTTTGCATGTTTACTTGACTCTAGAATGGTCACCAAATTTTTGAAATTCCCTAGAGTAGTTTTGCCCAACTTTGGATAAAATTAGGACCACTGAGTCACAAATGAGGAAGATCATGCTGGTGACAAAAGTCACATTTTTTTTTTCCCACCAACTCTCTCTTGATGTCAGTCTTCCTCCTGCCAGGAAAGAGCTTGGGGTTCATTTTGACACTTGTAAGGAGCCTGGAATGTGGGGCAGATGAGAAAAGTCAAACACAGACATCTTGAAAGACATTTAAAGAGCTTGTAATGAACCTCACCCAATTTCTTCATCCTTTTATTCATGATGTCTCTCATTGTTTCTTAGGGGGGATTCATGCTCTCCTCCTGGTTGCTATGACGAGACAGATGTGAAACTTTTCATTTTCACAGACTGTGTAGACCTCAGCTGTCATCTGTACGAGTAAGTCAGCCTACAAGACAGCTCAGGGCAGGCCTCTTATTATTTTTATTTTTTTGTAAAAGCAACAAAAAGGAAAACTGATATTAGAAGAGGGCCACATTTTGTTAATTTCATTTTATTTTTTGGTGCTGGGGATTGAACCCATGGCTTTTGGCCTGCTATGTAAGCACTCTGCCACTGGGTTGCATCACTGAGAGGGCAGCATTTCTAAAGCCCACCGAGGGGAGATTTCCTGCAGTTGTTAATGCAGGGGAAATAGAAGTGTAGAAGTCTGTAGGGGCTGGGGATGTGGCTCAGATCACTTACCCAGCATGCAGGAGGCCCAGGGTTCCACCTCCAGCACCAAATAACAACAACAACAAAATAGGAAGGCTAGAGGAAGGTGTTGACCCTATATTTTCTTCCAAGAGTTGCATAGTTTCTGGTCTAATTTCCAAGTCTTTGATCCCTATTGAGTTGACTTTTATGCAGAATAAGGATTTAGTCTCATTCTTCTACATATGGATAACCAGTTTTTTCCAGCACCATTTTTTAAAAAGGCTGTCTTTTCTCCAGTGTATGCTTTTAGTACCTTGGTCAAGGATAAGATAACTGTATCTGTGTGGGTTTGTGAGACCTTTCTTTGTTAAACTATACATTCACGTTATCAAAAATTTTAAACCAATGAATAAAGCTTAAGGAGTGGGGCTGGGGATGTGGCTCAAGCGGTAGCAGCCGAAAGCTAAAAAATAAAAAATTAAAAAAAATAAAGCTTAAGGAGTTTCTATTATTGAGATTACTGCTATTCTTTTTGTTTGTTGCTTGGGATTGACCCAGAAGCATTCATCCTCTGAGTTATATCCCCAGCCCTTTTCTAACTTTATTTTAAGACTCGATCTCACGGAATTGCTGAGGGGGGCCTTAGACGTGTGCTCCTTCTGCTTCATCTTCCCAAATCAATGGAAATTTTTGATACCCAAAATTTTGTCCTTGTCTCAGAACAAATAATAGCAATGATTAACAGTGTCTGGGTTTCCTAAATATATCAACCTGGTAACATATCAATTGATTTATAATTTATGATCTATGAGTAGTTAAAAAAAGGAAACATCCATTCCATATTCCAGGTAAACATGGGATTCTACCAGATGTCTGTGAGAATTAGATAAAAATATGTTGTGCTTGGCGTGACTGAGGGCATGGGGAAAAGTTCCCTTCACTGATCTGCAGCCTCAGTTCTCTGACACCTACCACAGGTCGGGAGTGAAGGACTTGGGTGACCACCCACAGGAGTGCCTGGCCAATGCTCCCCATAAGCCCAGTGTGACTGTGCAGGCTCAGTTTTAGCCATGCTCCCCGTGGGCTGTGTGACTTAATCACATCGTCGAAATGTCTGAAAGCATTTGTTTCTCATGGACAAAATGTGATCTTGTGCTAGGTGGTTGGATTCATTGTGTTTAATCCTAACAAAAACTCAGGCTAAGTGTCACATGCCTTCTGCTCAGAAGGAAAAAGCCTAACCACAGGGACTTCCCTAATCAAACAACTAGAGAAGAGCTAGACTAGACCTGTGTAGGGGTCAATGTCATGGATCAACTTAACTAGTACCTAATGTCATGGACCATTTTAGCCAGTTCTTATGGACTTGGATCACTGCCAATATCATGGGTGAATTTAAACAGTACTTAAGATGGTTTCCTTAAGGTGGTCACATCAGACCTTGTCCTTCTCATTAGGAGGAAGTGCTGGGCACTCAGGACAGAGGGGACAGGCTTGGAAAAGAAGGGAGGCATGTGACAGCATGACACATGCAGGGAAAAATTGAAATGAGCCTCAGAGTTCACCGTAGCTCCAGAACATCTCTCTTTCTCTCTGCAAAAAAGAAAACAAACAAAAAAACCCCCAAATACCCAATGGATAAAAGGGCTTTTATATTAATTAATTAATTTATTTTTGATTGACACATAATATTTGTAAAATTTATGAGGTACATTTTGATGTTTTGGTTCATGTTTACATTTGATAGTGTTCAACCCAGGGTAATTTTTCTTTTTCTTCTGGTACAGGGGATTGAACGCAGGGGCAGTCTACTATTGAGCTCCATTTCTAGTCCTTTGCATTTTTATTTTGAGACAGGGTCTCACTAATTTGCCAATGCTGGCCTCAAACTTGTGATCCTGCTGCCTCAGTCTCCTGAGTAGCTGAGTAGCTGTGATTACAGGTGTGCGCCAGCAGTTTGTGGCAATGAAGGGTCATTAGTATGCCCATTGCCTTAAACTTTTGTCATTATTTTATGGTGAGTGTGCTCAAATTCATCTCTTCTATTTTGAGGTATGTGATGCATTGTTGTTAACTCTATTCATGCTGTGCCATAGAACACCAGAACTTGCTCCTCTAACAAATAATATGATTGTACTCATTTTACTCATTGATTGCCCTCTCCCCTTCTGCTCCTCTCCTGTTCTCTCTAATTTCTCCTATTATTCTGCTCTCAACTTATGAGGGATCAACTTTTTAGATCCCACTTATGGATGAGATCATGAAGTACTTTTCTGTTTGTGCTTGGCTTATTTCATTTACAATAATGTCCATTTACATTGTTTGCAGATGGTTTGCAGATTTTCTATACACCAAAGGCAGGACTTCATGCTTTTTTTATGGCTGAATAGTATTCTGTGTGTGTGTGTGTCTCTCTCTCTCTCTCTGTGTGTGTGTGTGTGTGTATTATATGTATAAACTCATTTTCTTTATCTATTTGTAATTTGTGGACATTAAGGTGGATTCCATATCCTGGTTTTTGTATTGCTGCAATAAACATAGGAGTGCAGATGTCTCTTTGACACACTGATGTTATTTTTCCCAGGGGTATACACACAAGTAGGATTGCTGGGTCAGATGATTGTTACATTTTTAGTATCTTAAGGAACTTCTACACTATTCTCTATAAAGGCTGTGCTAAACTACATTTCTATCAATAGTGCACAAGTATTCTTCTTTCTCCACACTCTGGTCAGTATTTCTCGTTTCTTATCTTTTTGATAATAGCTACTCTCATGGGAGTGAGATGGTATCTCATTTTGGTTTTGATTTGAATTTCCCTACTGACTAATGACATTGAACATTATTCCATATGTTGGCTGGCCATTTGCATTTTTCAGATCCTTAGCCCACTTTTAAATTGGATTATTTGGTTTTCTGCTATGTAGTTGAGTTTCTTGTATCTTCTGGATTTTAACCCCATGCCAGATACATAATTTGCAGTTTTCCCCTTCCATTGGATTGGTTTTCCCTTTCCTTTTGTTGGTTGTTTCCTTTCCTACACAGAAGCTTTGAAGTTTGATGAAGTCCCAGTTGTCAATTTTTGTTACCTGTGCATATTGGATCATATCCAAAAATAAACAAACAAACAAAACGAAAACATTGCCCAGACCAAGGATCTGAAGTGTTTTTCCTATATTTTCTTCTAGTATTTCCATAGCTTTGGGCCTTACATTTAAATCTTTAATCCGTTTTGACTTGATATTTATAGCTGGTGAGAGATGAGCATCTTGTTTCACCTTCTGCGTGTGGCTATCTAACTTCCCCAGCACCATTTATTGAAGAGACTGTCATTTCCCCATTGCGTATTCTTGGCTGTAATGTATGTCTCTCTTCTGTCCCACTTTTCTGCCTGTCCATTTTTAAACTCATGCCATGCCTTTTATCACAGCTTTGTAGTATATTTTGAGGTCTGGTGATATGATGTCTCCAGGTTGTTCTCTTTGTCCAGGATCATTTGGCTGCTTGTATTCTTTTGTGGTTCAATACAAATTTAAAAATTATTTTTATCTGATTCTGTGAAGAATTGCACTGACATTTTTGATAGGGCTTACATTGAATCTGTGGATTGTTTTGGATAATGTGGGCATTTTAACAATACCAATTTTTTCAATTCACAAACATATATCCTTTTCTTTTTTTTTCATCAAGTTTTGGTGGTTTTTATTATTTGCTTTGTGGTATTTATATTATTTTACTTTACCACTTTGGTTAAATTTATTCCTAGGGATTTTATTTTTGTAGGCATTATAAATGGGATTATTCTCTTGATTTTTTTATTAGTATATAGAAATAATAGCAGTTTTTGTGTGTTGATCTTATATCCTGAAACTTTATCATTTTTAAAATATTGATTCCAGTGGTTTTTTTGTGGAGTCTTAAGATTTTCTATATACCAGGTCATGTCATCTGCAAACAAGGACTGTTTGCCTTGCTCCTTTCCAGTTGGATGAGCTTTATTTATTTCTCTTGTCTGATTACTATGGCCCAGACTTCTGGTACCATGTTAAATAAAAGTGATGAATGTCAGCATCCTTGTCTCCTTCCAGATCTTGGAGGGAAAACTTTCAAATTTTCCATCTTCAGTATGTATTAGCTATGGATTTGTAACATATAGCCTTTATTGTGTTAAGGTATGATATTTATATTCCTAGTATGTTGAACATTTTTATTATAAAGGGGTGCTGAATTTTATCAAATGATTTTTCCGTCTATTGAAATGATAATATGGTTTCTGTGCTTGATTTTATTAATGTGATGTAACACACTTATTGAAATGTGTACATTGAACCAATCTTGCAACTGGGGGGTGAATTCCAATTGATCAAAGTGAATGACTTTTTAAAAAATATCTTTATTTTATTTATTTATTTTTATGAGGTGCTGAGGATCAAACTCAGTGCCTCCCACATGCTAGGTGAGCACTCTACCGCTGAGCCCCAGCCCCAGCCCCATGAATGACCTTTTTAATGTGCTGTTGAATTTGATTTACACATATTTCTTTTCAGGATTTTGCATCTGTGTTTATCAGGAATATTGGCCTGTAGTTTTCTTTTTATTGTTGAGTCCTTAGGAAAAAGAGAATTTTCAAGGAAATAAAATCAGAGATGAAAATAGAGGACATTTTAATTGATAGCAAAGAAATACAAAGGATCATAAGAAATTATTATGAACAAATATATGCCAACGAATTAGGAAAGCCAGAAGAAGTTAATTAAATTACAGGGCATAGGGAGCTATGTCATAGCTCAGTGGTAGAGCACTTCCTCAAATAGGCAGAGCCCTGTGTTCCATCCCCAACATCATAAAATAAATAAATAAATAAAATAAAATTACTGGGCGTATACAGTTATCAAATACAAGGGAAATAGAAGGGGAAGTTTAAGATGGCTAAATGGAGCTGCCGTGCTTACCTCCTCTACAGAGGACCAGAGGAATAGGTGCATAACTGCATCTTGCAGTGAGTGACTATGAAAAGCACTGGAAATCAGCCAGAGAAAGACTGGAATCTTATAAGATTCAGACACTTGAGACGATAGCATAGAAATATCCCAGCATCTGCTACCCTGGCTCCCCAGTGGTAGTAGGGCAAGTCTCTCCTTTGGAGGAATAAGGGTGAAAGAGAGAGTCCCAGCAAACTATCAGCAATCCTAGCTGATAAACTTTCCAGTGGAAAGTCTCAAAATCCTCATGGGCTTGTAACCCACTTAACAGGTAACCTGAAACCTGCTGAGCATGATGGTTATCCC
The DNA here is from genome assembly GCF_045843805.1 of Urocitellus parryii. Lineage (NCBI taxonomy): Eukaryota > Metazoa > Chordata > Mammalia > Rodentia > Sciuridae > Urocitellus > Urocitellus parryii. Next base: position 22,925,519 of record NC_135540.1, read on the forward strand.
AGTGGCTCAGGAGGCTGAGGCTGGAGGATCGCAGGTTCTAGGCCAGCCTCAGCAACTTAGCAAGACCCTAAACAACTTAGTGAGACCCTGTCTCAAAATAAAAAAATAAAAAGGGCTGGGGATGTGGTTCAATGGTTAAATGCCTCTGGGTTCAAGCCCTCCACATTAAAAAAAAAAAGAAAGAAAGAAAGAAAAGTAACCTGAAATCTTCGTAGTAGCCTACTTTGGAAAAGGAGCTCATAATCTCCAGCCAACCCTCAGTGTGCTATAGGGAGGAACCATCCTGACAATTGAGCTATTATCTGAGTTTAGACTGCTGTAGGGATCAAAAACTACTGCATATTCCCATCTCGGAAACAACAGACATTTCATTTCACTGGTTTAAAAGGGAGTAGCTTCTTTTGTAATCCAACTTGGCCAACAAGGTGACTGTTACCTAAGCCTGCTAGGTGTTCTGCACTATAGGGGATGGGTGTTGTGACATAGACCAAAGTGGAGAAGTCTACCTTAAGAATCAGGAGATTGGGAAGCGTCCCTCTTGAACCAAGGACATGTGCAGATTTGCATCAGGGCCAGAATTGGAGGCAATTGTCCATGTGGTTCCCACCACCCCTTCTTCCTGTGCCATGCATGGGGCCTGCTACTGACAGGTGTGGAAAGAACACTGTAGTTCTGATGCTGACCTGTCTGTGGGAGTGTCATGAGGGAGCCTCCAGCAACATCTCAGCACCGGTGTCTCTCTACCCCTGGATGAAAGGGCAAAAGAGTCCTGGAGAGGAACTTTGCCCAGCTCTGACCCTGTTCCACTCCCAGTCACTCCCAGGCCAGCACCTTTAGCTGAAGGAATTTATAGAAGAAAAGTCCTGGTTATTGACCCACTCATTGCCACAAAAGGGTAGGGGAGCCAAGGTCCTGCTCCTGAGCGGGCACACCCTCAATAGTAGTTGAGAGAAAAGTCACAATTCGTATGGATACCAGACCTGCCTGTCTCCCACAGCCAACCAACCCAGTAGCTTGTCTGACCAGTCATTGCTGTTAGGTGAATGCCACAGAAGGGCTTCTGTAGTTCCTGCCACCACTCTCCCTCTGAAGCATTGGGTCAGTATCTCTGTTTCATCAGAGAAAAAGTGTTTCAAGCCCTGAACCACCACTGGTGCATCCTGTGCCAGAGACTTATGTGTAATAGAGCCAACATCAAAAGTATCCGAGGAAACTCCCATTGACCAATAAGGACCACTAGTTCCATCGTATGAGTATCCATATAGACTATACCCCACACATTTCCCTAATCTTGTGAAAACATGGATGTATCTATGTACAGGAGTCATATGGAATGCCAAGTAGACGTGACTAGAAAAGATGTTTACCGCAACATATTATAGTTAAACTGTTAAGAGTAAAAGACAGAACAAGAATTTAAAAATATGCAAAAGAAACTTGCCAAGGTTTGTTTAGGAGCAGTACCTGTTGACTAATAACAGAAAACCTACTGGCCAAAAGGAATGGAAATGAGGTACTATAAGTCCTGAAATGAAATAATTGCCAAATAAGCATTCTAATGGGGAGGGAGAAATTCCATGAAAATAGAAAAGAGATCAATGAAGTAGAGGAAGGGTATTGAAGGGGAGGAGAAAAAGAAAGAAAGTGTGGAATAAATCTACTATTCTCTGTAGTATATAATTATACTACAGTGAATTTCACATTTAGGTATATCTATAATGCACTGATTTAAAAAAATATATTTAAATAGAAGAAAGGCCAATAGATAGAGGAAAGGGAACAGGGGGAGAGAAGAGGAGAAGGGAAGGGGAAGTTCTGGGGACCTAATTGGAGCAAATTATATTTCACGCTTGTCTAATTATGTAAAAATAAACCCCAATAGTACGTATAAATACAGAACACTAATAAAAAATTTTTATAAATAATACTATACCAGCAAAGATATCCTACAGAAATGAAGCAGAAATAAAATATTTCCAAGCTAAGCAAAAACCAAGGGGATATATAATCACCAGACCAGCCTTAAAAGGAATCCCACATCCAGAAGTGAAAGAAAGATAAGTGCCATTGTGAAAACCTGTGGAAGTATAAATGCCACTAGAAGAATGGGCATACAAAAGAGAAATAGAAAAGAATGAAACATTATCAATATTAAATCACAAAATGAACAAGAGAAAAAGAAAATAATAAAGAATATTTGAAACAATTAGGGAAAAAATCAGCAAAATGCCCTCACCTATCAACCATTAACCTTGAATGTAAACAGACTACATTCTCCAATTAAAAGATACAGACTTGTTGGTTGGATGAAAAAAAAAAAAAAGAAAGAAAAAGAGAAGATAATCCAACAATAGGCTGAGTACAATAAACTTACTTGACTATTAATGATACACATGCTCAAACAGACTGAAAGGTAAAGGGTGAAAATTATACTAGAAGTAAATGGAAATCTAAAGCAAGCAGGAGTAGCTATTCTTATATCTAAACTTTAATACAAGAACTTTAAGAAGACACAGGAAGGTCACTATATTGTTATGGGCCAGGCTAGATGGGCAATGACCAAATAGACTCCATTTTACCTGGAGACTCCATGTCATGTAAAAAATGCTTCTCCCATGGGAAAACCCCACATCTGTACCCATCAATAGTTGCTTAGCATAGCATGTTTGGCAACACAAAATGGCAATCTTATACAATGTAAAATTGTTCTCTCTTTGGTTCCTATATTTCTTGGACCATGTATCCTGTTAGAGATTGATTGTCTAGATGTTAGTAACTATTCTTTAACTTGTACTCAACTAGGGACGTTTTGACCCACTCCCCCTTCTGCTTATGATTTTAGATCTCATGATATTTGTTTATGAAAGTAGTGAATCATAGCAACAGCCACTTATGATTACTATGGTTTTGAACTATAAAAAGTGTACTCAAAGCCTAGGATGGAGTTGAAGGGTGTAGACTTGCAGCCTAACCCTTGGCCTACCAGTTGAAGGATCCCGACTGCCAACTGGTGAATAAAGGTTCCATCTTCTGCTCTAAGATTGACTGAGTGATTTATTGCAATCTCGAAATAACAATATGCTTACCAAGGGATTAATTCAACAAGAAGCTATAATGATTACATGTCTATTAGTATCTAATGATGGAGCACCCAGTTTTACAAAGCAAACACTGTTAGACTAACAGGGAGAGATAGGTTCCAATTCAGTAACAATGGGGGATTTCAAATACAGTTCATCCAAGAAATAATAAACAAATAAACTTCAGAGGTGAACAATACTATAGATCAAGTGGATTTAACAAACATTTACAGAATATTTCATCCAAAAGTTGCAGGATATGCATTCTTTTCATCAGTGTACGGGACATTCTCTTGTATACACTAGATATTAGGCCACAATCCAAAGTTTAACAAATTCAAAAAATCAAGATCTTATCCTCTATTTTTTAATCACAATAGAATAAAATTAGAATTTGTTAAGAAAAGAAATGTTATTATTATTTCTAAAATTAGGTTAGTATTTTAATATCTCAGATCAAAATTTCTAAGTACCCAGAAACTGAGAGTGACATCAATAACTTAGATGGTCCTTTAAATAAATCAATTTAAGGGTAGAATTTGGAAACAAGTAGACTATGAGATTGAAAATAATATTGTTTCACAAAAATGTCTCTGGAACAACAAATTAAATTAGTAGAATATGCCGCAGTCTGGCTGGGCACAAAATCACAAGCCACTCACAGCCTTGTAGATTCAAACAGCAATTCTTTATTCCCGAACTGTCACCGGCACTCTACACGCAAGTTCTGGGGAAAAATCCACACCTCCACTGGGCTCTGCATCCCAAAATACTCTCTGAATCCCTGAGAACTCAATGAGTGGGCGGGCACCTGAGGGAGCAGGATACGCCCTATTCCCAGCAGGGTCCACCTTAAACCTGGAACCCCCTAAACCCAAGGAGCGGGATACTCCCTAAACCTGGACCCACCCTAATCCAGCAGGATCCTCCCTAAACCCGGATCCACCCTGGTCCTTGAGCAGGGTCACCTTTCTCATGCAATGTCACTGCAAATGACCTGGCTCTAAGGCAAGCCCATTTCCACAATGGAGAGTCCTTCCTCTAAGCAACATGGGGTAGGCTGACAAGGAAATTGCCATGTGTCATTCCTACTTAGCTATGGCTCTCAGCAAGAATATGCTTGCTTATATTATGCATTTGTCCAATCAATATCAATTAAGGGCCCACCGTGTGTTAGGCAGTCTTTAAATATGTTTTGTGATAATTTAAAGATTTTGTGGTATAGACTGTGATCTGAAGGTAAAATGCTAAGGGATGTAGCAGTTACCACAATTAAGAAAAGAAACTTTGGAGGGAATGGGGTTGTGGCTTAGTGGCTGAGCACTTGCCTAGCATGCTTGAGGCACTGGGTTCGATCCCCAGCATCACATAAAAATAAACAAATAAAATAAAGGTATTTTGTCCATCTACAACTGAAAAAATTTAAAAGGAAACTTCGGAAATCATAAAAATACACAGAAAATGAACAACATACTTTTGAATGAACAGTGAGTTGATCCTTAAGGAAGTCAAAGAAAATTAAAAAGTTTCAAAACAAATGAAAAAAGAAATACAACATACCAAAACCTCAAAAGTGGTACGAAGAAGGAATTTTACAGCAATGTATGTTTTCACAAAAAGCATAAAATATATTTTAAAATATTTGTTAATTTATATTCAGAAAGATTTAAACCATCTAACAATGCATCTCAAGGATTGAGGGAACCAAAACCAAGCCAAACCCACAAATAGTTGAAGGAAATAAATAATAAAAATCAGAGAAAAAATAAAATAAATATAGACTAGGTCAGGGACCGTGGCATATGCCTATAATCCCAATGATTTAGGAAGCTGAGGCAGTAAGATTGCAGATTTGAGGTCAGCCTCAGCAACTTAGAAAGATCTTCAGCAACTTAGCAAGACCCTGTCTTAAAATAAAAAACAAAAAATGCTCAGTGGTAAAACAGCCCTGGATTCAATCTCTAGTACAATGTTTTAGTCACCTTTTTCACTGCTGTGACTGAAAGATCTGACCAGAACAATCACAGAGGAGGAAACATTTATTTAGAGGCTTACAGTTTCAGAGGATTTAGAAGGCTGGCTCCATTCCTCTGGGCTCAAGGTGAGGCAGAACATCATGGTTGAATAGTGTGCTAGAGCGAAGCAGCTTATATGGTGATCAGGAAGCAGAGAGAGAAACTCCTCTTTCTAGGTACAAAATATATACCCCAAAGCCATGCTCCAGTGCCCACCTCGTCCAGCCCCACACCCTACCAGCTTTCAGTTACCATTCAGTTAATCCCTATCAGGATACATCCACTCAATCATTTCTTCTCTGAACCATCTTGCATTATCTCACACATGAGCTTTTGGGGGATACCTCACATACCATACCATACAACAAACAAACAAACAAAAGGTCAATGAAACTGAGAGTTGGGCCTTTGAAAAGGTAAAGAAAATTAACAAACCATATCTAGACTAATCAAGGAACATAGAGTGAAGACCCAAATAAATAAAATTAGAGAGGAAAAGGGAGACATTATATTGATACCACAGAAATGCAAAGATTTGCAAAATAATTGCAGATTATTCTGAAAAATTATACTCTAACAAGTTAGAAATTCTAAAAGAAATGGAACAATTTCTGGACATATATAACCTGATAAAACTAAACGAAGTAGATATAAAAAACATGAATTGCAAACAATGAAATTGAATCAATAAGTCTCCTACCAAAGAAAAGCTCAGGACCAGATGACTTCACTGCAGAATTTTACTAATCTTTTAAAGAAGAAATGCCAATTCTTTCAGACTATTTCATAGAATTGAGAAGGAAGGAACCCTTCTAAACTCATCCTATGAGGCCAGCATTGCCCTGTAACTGAAACTTGATGAGAACACAACAAAAAATGAAAGTATAAACCAATATCCCTGATAAACACAGATGCAAAAGTTCTCAAAAAAAAAAAAATACTAGCAAATCAAACTCAAAGCATATCAAAAAGTTCAAATGCCATGATTGTTTTCGCCCTTCAATGCAAGGGATGTTTCAACATATGCAAATTAATAAAAAATACATGAATTTTTTTGAAGAAAGCAAAAATTATATGATTCTGCCAATGAGTGTAGAAAAATATTTAATAATGTTCAACTCCCTAAAGTATAAAAGTCCTGAACAAGTTAGGTATAGAAGGATTATACCCAGACATTAAAGAAGCTATATATAGAAAATCCACAGCCATCATAGTGAACAGGGGAAAATTGAAAACATTTCATCTAAGATCATGAACAAGATATAGGTGTCCACCCTCAGCACTGGTATTCCTTATAGTACTAGAAGTTTCAGCAGAGCAGTTAGGCAAGAGACAAAAATGAAAGGCTTAAAAATAGGAGATGAGGAAGTCAAATTATCTCCATTCAGGTATTATATGATTCTGTACATACAAAACGTAATGACTCCAACAAAGGACTATTAGAACTGCTAAAAGAATTTAATAAAGTACAGGATACCAAATCAACATGTAAAAATCAGTAGATTTTCTATGTACTAGGAAACACATTTGCTGAGAAAGAAATAATGAAAGCAATTCCATTCACAAAAGATATCTCCCCCGCCACCAAAAAAAGAAAAAGAATACACATACACAGAGAGAAAGGCTAGGAATAAATGTGCCTAAGGAAACTGAAGACCTCTACAATGAAAATTACAAAACACTGGTGGAAGAAATTGAAGAAGATAGTAAGTGATGCAAATATCCCCTATTTTCATGGATTGGAAAAAATATTGTAAAAATGTCCATACTATCCAAAGCAACCCACAGGTTCAATGCAATCATCATCAGAAAACCACTGACTATCTTCACAGAACTAGGAAAAAAAAGTCCTGAAATTCATAGAGAAATACAAAGACCCTGAATAGCCAATGCAATCTTAAGCAGAAAGAAAAAGCTGGAGGTATCCAATACCTGATTTCAAGACACTCCAGAGCCATAGTAACTAAAACAGCATGATATTGGCCTAAAAACAGATAGATCATGGATCAGAATGAGGTCCCAGAAGTAAACCCATGCATGACAGCCAACTATTGCTCAACAAAGTTGGCCAAAACAGCTTTGTTGGACAAATGGTGCTGGAGAAAACTGGATATCCACAGAGAAGACTGACTGCACACAAATCAATTCATGGTGGATAAAATGTAAGTTCCTACGTGTAGGCCCTGAAACTACAGAACCACCAGAGATAAATGTAGGGGAAACATTTCAAGACATTGGTGCAGGCAATAGTTTTTCAAGATAGGGCCCTAAATGCACAGGAAACAAAAGCAAAAATTGACAAATGGGGTTGCATCAAATAAAAATGCTGTGCACTAAAGAAACAACCACCAGAGTGAAGAGACTGCCCACAGAATGGGAGAAAATGTTTGCCAACCACTCATCAAACAGAAGGTTAATATCCAGAATATCTAAAGAACTCAAAACTTTAAAAAAATTCATCTAATTAAAAATGGGGAAATGATCTGAATAGACACTTGTTGAAAGAATAAATAGAAATGGCCAATATGGGGCTGGGGATGTGGCTCAAGCGGTAGCGCGCTCGCCTGGCATGCGTGCGGCCCAGGTTCCATCCTCAGCACCACATACCAACAAAGATGTTGTGTCCACTGAAAAGTAAAAAATAAATATTAAAAATACTCTCTCTCTCTCTCTCTCTCTCTCTCTCTCTCTCTCTCTCTCTCCTCTCTCTATCTTTAAAAAAAAAGGAATGGCCAATAAACAGATGAAAAATAATATAATTAGCCACCAGGAAAATATAAATCAAAATTATGATGAAATACCACTTCACCCCAGTTAGAATGGATAATGCTAAAACCAAAACAAAACACAATAAAAAATAACACGTATTGGAGAGCTGTTATACACTGTTGATAGGAATGTAAAGCAGTACAGTTACCATGGAAAACATGATGGAGATTCCTCAACAAACTAAAAATAGATCTACCATATGACCCAACAGTCCCGCCTCTGGATATATACAAAGGAAATGAAATTAGAACACCAAATAAAAACCTGTATTCCCATGCATATTTCAGTACTACACATAATAGCTGAGATATAGAATCAGACTAGGTCGCCATCAATAGAAGGCTAGATGATGAAAATGTGGTGTGTGTACACACACACACACACACACACACACACACACACTGGAAAATTATTCAATCGTAAAGAATGAGATCTTCATTCTTCATTCATTTTCTTACAGAAAAATGGATAGAACTGGAGGACATTGGATTAAGTGAAATAACCCAGACCCCTGTTATTTCTCATGTTAAAGCTATAGGAAATTGACCTACTGCAAGTAGAATGTTGATTACCAGGGATTAGGAAAGGTGTGCAGAACCTTAGGATATGCAGAATTGGATTTTAGCAATGGCTATTGTTTACATGTATGGAAATTTCACATTGCATTATATTAATACATACAATAAATACGTGTTATTAAAAAGAAATAGAAAACATGAATAGGCCAAGAATGAACAGTGATATTAACCAGTAATAAAAATTCTTCCATCAAAGAAAAGCCTAAGATCTTATGGCTTCAGTGCAGAAATCTATCAAACATTTACAAAAGTCATACCAGTTCTTTTCAAATTCTTCAAAAAAATTGGAGAGGAGGGAATCCTTCAAAACTCATTCTTTGAGCTAGCATCACCCTGCTAAGGTTTGTTGTATTGAAATATTTGTCATTTGAATTATTGTTATTTTTGTAAGAGCCCTCATTAGGAATTCTAGTTTTAGGACTGGTTGGGGAAATAGTTTTTCTGAACTGTTCTGGAAAATCCCAGTTAAGGTTTTTTTTTTTTTGTGTGTGTGTATGTAAATTTGGTGGTCTTATTTTAAAGCTAATTATATTTTACATTTAAAAAATCAGGGGGTGCTGGGGAGTGTAGCTCAGTGCTAAAGCAGTTGCTTAGAATGCTCAAGATCCTGAGCTGGGTCCTGGCACTGGGGAAAAAGTCAATATTGATTCTTAAAAATAAACTGAATGAGAGATATCTTTTATATTTGTACACAACTAATTTATTTCCATTCTATAATCTGCACAGGCTGTAAGGGAGAGTAAACTTTGGTCTCCAATCAACCTTCTTCCTTTTTAAGACAGCTTGCAAAATTAGATGATAGCTTGACTTAAGAAGAAAGGAAATCTTGTTTATCTATGAATTACTGGTTTCCTTTTCTAAACACAATAGAGATAGTAGCATCCAGCTGTAACCCCTTTAGTCATACTGGGACAGCAAAAATAATGATGTGCATCTAAGGAAGAATATGTTCTAGGGATCATAGTTGAAACCAATGATTTTATTATTCTCTGTTGGAGAAAAGTCCACCTTCCTATGTGAACAAATGTGAACCTGAATTTTTAGATGAAGTCATACTGTCAGGGCAAAGACAGACTGGCAAAAGGCTGAAGAGGGAAGCATCGGAGGCTTGTTTCTTATGCATGCAGTGGGAGCCTCTCTACCTGTCCTACACGGAAGCTAAGGGGTGCAGACACAGTACAGTATAGAGCTTCTTTAGGACACGTGTAGGAGCTGTAGGTTCATTTAATTTCACTGGAAGGGTTTTGCCCGGAGGATGCTGTGTTTGTGTATCATTGCCCCTTATCATCCTTCTCGTTCCTGGAAGACGACTTGGAAAGAAGGGTGTTATAGAGACCAAAGCAGCCCGTACTTCCACAGTCCTGCTTCAAGGGCAGTTTGTAGCTATAAAATGTAGAAATTGATCTCAAAACCAAAGGGAGTGCCAGATTTTTAGTTTTTCCAGGCAACTTAATATTTCACAGATGTGCAGACTTGATAACCTTTTGAATATCAACTAGGTCAGAGATATGTGTCTTGTGGTAACTACCTTGCAAGTTTCTACAGTGTAATGTACTTTAAAATTTTCTGAATCGAGGGACAGAAAAGCTCAGTGTCTTTTAGGTAGAATTTATAGTATACCCCCAAATTTACAATTCATTGTGGGCAGCCATAGAAGGTCAAACTTGCACATATGTCCTGGTTTACCTAATAAAGACTTCACATGTAGCAAGACGATGAACTGAAATAAACTTTCACATGGATACAGATACCAAGAATGCTCCAAAATTGGTGTTTAGTTTTCTTGGCTCAATCAGTCTGTCTGCTTCTAGAATTTATTTGCTGTTCCAATTGTACAAGCTGCAAGATGTATAAATTATGCTATTTTTTTTCTGCTGGGGAAACCAAGTCATTTCTAGATTTAGAACATAGCTCAATGATATAGATTTCATCGTTAGAAGATACAAAGCACATTTTTTTTTCCCTTTACATTTAACCATGTGGTTCATTTATTATAGTTTCCCAAACACTTTGGGTCATGACACTCTGAAAATTGTCTTACTTGCATTGCCAGCTGGAGTAATAGAAGGGTATTCACATGACAGGGCCTGAAGCCCCAGCTGCCTCATCTCTTCCCCATTATCCCGAGGGCTAGAAGCATTGACGTTTAGGTTTCTTATGATCTATTCACAAACATCTGGGTTGACTTATATCAAGCCACTTTAATCAATCATCTGAGCTGATTATTGACCTAAGTACTCATCGTCTTTAGTTAATTGGTACATCTTAGAGCTAAGATAAACTATTGGGTGACGACCATTCAATTCACAGATGAGATCATGAAAGGGAAAGCAGTAGCATGATAAATCAGGGATAGATAGGCCTTTGGGAAAAGAGCTGGTTCCAAATCTTGGGGCTACTGTTAATTAAACATGTCTGTAACTTTGGCCTGCTTCTAAGTCATTCAGAGTATCCATGTCCTCCTCAGCAAAACAAGGATAATTATAGTTACTTTGCTATAATATTTTAAGATGAAAAATAGTGTGCATGAATTGCATATGTAGAATAATACATGGCACATAATTAATTGCTAATTTGTTAACTCTTTCTGTTTATAGGGCAACATGTAGGACCTAAAAACAATCTACATGTAATTCTCAGTTCAGTGCATTATTCATCTATTGGGGTCTCTCTGATAATTGAAAATATTTGGACCCCTTAATTCTAATTACTTCAATCCACTAATGTACCTCAATTTTGGAGTAGTTATCAACTCTCTTGCAACTCTATCATCACAAGGAAGAAAGGAGATGCTTCTGGAATGCCGCTGAAAGCAACTGATAGATCTAGAACCCTTATAGTTTTAGGGCACTTTCGCAGCATTGGACCATAATATAGAGGAATTTCAGGAACCAGTGTTTTCATCACCCCCTAATGTGAATGAAGGAACTTCTAATTGTCAGGAAGAGACCATTGCCTGTGTGTAACATGACTTAGAACTCTGCTGTCCCTGATCCCTTTGTTTTTCAGAGCTCTGCATGTCTCACTGCTGGGTGCTCCAGCTGATGGTAGGTGAATATGCTGCTGGTTCGGACACTCGAGCCACACAGATTGGCTCAGGATGTGAGTGACCGGGGAGGCCGGAGTGAGGCATGAAATGATGGTGGAGAAGGTAGTGAAGAGGTGTGGTGGGAGCAGACTCAGGAAGACACCACAGTGCTGGGAGCGGAGAAGGCTTTTCCAGATGTTTGCAACCCACTCGGGATAATTTTAATTTGCTAAAAAAGAACAGTGTGATCCGAGGCCTCTACAGAGTGGCAGGATGCCACCTCACAGTATCACACCTTGCCTCAGGCACAGGCTGAGTTTTTCTTGTGTTTTGATAAGGTGAGGCAGTAGTGTATCAGTATTGTTTAGCTCTTAATTAAAGTCTAAAATGTTGAAGGGATACATTAAAAAGAAAATAAGAAATGATCCAGTTCATCCGATGTTCAGGACAATCTAAATTAAAATATGCTACAATCATTTGGAGAATAGATTTACCATGTGGTTTCCAAGTTTCTTTATCTTGTTTTGAAAACAGAGGAGCTAAAAAAAGAATAACAGGCTATGATTAATATTAACAAGAGATTCTGTTAGCTTTGTGGGGCCTAAGAAAGCTATGTTGGATTGTACTATAATTGATGTGCATGAAGACCGAGGATTGACCCAATGAAACCTTCCCTCAAATCTTGCAGCAGGATTTGATACAGACCTCACTGTTCTGGAGAGCACTACTTTTTGATCCTTCAACAAATAACTTATTGTTTATAGGCTATTTTTTCCCATTTATGAGAGCCTGCCATAATCATTGGCTTAGCATTTTCTATTAAACTTACTTTGGTAGAATGATATAGATAATAAATGGTAAAAAAATAATCCTAATCTGGGGCTGCGGTTGTGGCTCAGCAGTAGAGTGCTCACCTCACACATGCAAGACCCTGGGTTCCATCCTCTGCACCACATAAAAATAAATAAGTGAAATAAAGGTATTGTGTCCAACTACAACTAAAAAATATTTTTAAAAAAATTAAAAAATGATCTTAATCTATTGGACATACAATATATAGCACATATTCTCTTGGACTTTGTGTATATTTGTCTACACAGGTGCACACACTTTGTCCAGACAAAGTGAGGGTTATGTCTCATCTTATATATGAAGGATCTGAGGCTCAGTTCACTGTGGTTAGCCTAGATTAGAACTCAGCCCTGGCTGCACCTGGTCTGGGAGTCTTCTTTCACCACAGATATTCTGAAGGAGTATAGAGATGTCATTTAGATAAAGTAAGTTTAAGTACATGGCACAATTTACTCATTGATTCCACAAATATTTGCTGAGATTTCATTATGTTCATTATGTTCCAGGTCTTGTTGTAAAAGCTGAATCTATGTTGATGAACAAAACTCAAAAGGACTTTTGCTGTCTTTGGTGTCTTACTATCTAGTGGGGGAATTTGGTAGTTAACTACTGTAGGAAGGAGAAAAATAAATGCCTGTTGCTGTTATGTGCTAAGTCCCCGGATGCTTTTTTTAAGAAAAAGAAAAATAAGAAGAGAACACAGACATTTTCATTCTTGTATTTGGTCTCTCGGGGTCTCAGAGATATTTCTTATGGAGATGTTTTTTAACTTGCTACAGTTTGCATAGTCAGTGTTTCCCAAAGGCCTATGTGTTAAAGGCTTGGTCTCCAGGGTGGTCCTGCTGGGAGGTGGTGACATCTTTAGGAAGTGGGGGCTGAGGAGAGGTCCTCATGTCATTGGGAGTATATCCTTAAGGGGATTATAGAATCGTGGCTTCTTTTTCTTCTCTTTGCTCCCCCATATATTCAGTGCCAATGTCATCTGACATCCCTACCACAAGCCCAAAACTATGGGGTCACTTGATTATGGACTGGAATTTCTCAAGCCTTGAGCTAAGTAAATCTTTTCTTTTATAAGTTAATTATCTCAGGTATTTTGTTACAGTGACACCACATTGACTGATATACTACATTTTCTTGAAACAATGAAGTAAGGTTATTCCTCCCTAGGTAGACTAATTTAATGAAGGTCCCTTATGATGATTCCCAATAGGTTGATTCCTAATGCCCTTCCACGAGAGTTAGGATTTCTGATTACATAAAGGAACTAATTAGAGTGAAAAATAATTAAGAGTATTTCCATCTTTGCAATGAAGATGTGTAAAATATTGATAGCATGAGAGGCACAGGTATGCTATTTCCAGGAATTGACTTTTTATGATTAATATTTCTAACATAGTTATTAGTCAACAGAGATTTACACATTATCTCTGAGTGTTTATTTACTTTGGGAAATGTGAACTGATTAAGGGTAATATTTATGAATCTAATTAACAATTAAAATCTGTGGTCCCTCCCAAATATATGCTCTTTTTTTTTTCATTTACAATGTGATTCAACAGACTTCACTATTTATTATCCTTGCTACCAACTAATGACATTTGTGGTATTTAATCTATTCTTGATCTCATCTCCTTGTCAACCGCTCTGCTTTACTCATGTTAAATTCAGTCACATCTTGAACCCAGTATTCATAATTTCTTCTCATTCATTATTAACCCCAACCTGGCTTTGATGCTCCTGTTCTTATTATAAATGAATCTAAATGAATCTCAAAGTGAAAGATAATAGTATTTGATTTCCATTCTTTCAAGAGGGTAAAAAATTTTTCAGGCAAGTAGGGAACATCACTTTGCAATTTTCAGTGTCTTTTCAACTGGGCTTGGTTTAACTAGACTTGTCCAAACGTGCCCGAAAGTGTGTCAAAAGGAAGCCATCAGAATAAAGGTACTAATGAAGCCTTGTTGTTCTGGACTCTCAGATCCTTTTCTCAAATGAAATGACTGCTTCCCCTTCTTGACAAAGGTTGACTCTGTGTTGACAGAACTGTGCAAAAGTGACCTATTGAAGAACCAAGTAAAACAAAATGGAAGCCCCCGTTGATGTTGCACTGATAAACACGATTCAAAATTTTGTTAAGATTTAGCAGCTTATAAAAATTATTGCGAAAGGATTTGGAAATTCAGTTCACCCATCTTGCTCCATTTCACTTGGTGTGTTCATGGTTGATATGTTAACTGTCTGGGAAATCATCAGCTGTGGTATTGTCAGCTTTCCCATAGTTCACTCAGCTCCTACTGACATTTTGCTCCTCTTTTACTCTAGTTTACTTACAGCCTGAGGTCTGCAGGCCTGGAGGGAAGTCTCACATTCAGACTTTCCTGAAGTGAAAGGTCATTTAAATAAAACATTGAATAGCCCAACTTCCTGACTGGTAGGTTGCTCTGCCGCTTTCTCCAAGTACCGAGACTTCAGATGGCAGAGACCACTGCCATTGCCTTACGTTGGATGACTCAGGCTTGGTGTGTTTCCTGAAGAGGGAATTACTTCCTCCTGAGTTTCTTCCCACAAAGGCAGGGCTGAGGGGTCCTCATTCAGCTCCTCCCTGATTTCAGAGGAAATGATATATTCCTGTTTCCTCCCATGGTCAGGACAGGGGTGGAGTTAGGGAGGTAATGCAGAAAAGTTCTCTCCTTTCCAGAAATGTGTGTATAAATACTGACCAAACAAATAAACAATCATATACATATGTATCTTAGATTATATGATTAGATACACAATATATACATATATATATCTTATATATATCTAGATTTCTACATAAATCTTATCTAGATTCCTGTATTTAGAAACTGACATAAGAAATATATTGAGAGACATCTGCCTATCCATCTGCATATCTATCTATTGATATTTCTATTGAAATTTTTAAAAAGTGGGTATTCCAATTTTCACTATAGAGGAAAGAACACAGAACTCAGGTTAGATAACCTGAACACTGATCTTTTTGTTTTGTTTTGTTTTGGTATTGGGGATTGAACCTAGGTGTGCTTAACCACTGAGTTACATCTCCATCCCCTTTTATTTTTATTTTTTTGAGACAGGGTCTCACTAAGCTGTTAAGGCTGGCCTTGAACTTATGATCCTCCTGCCTCAGCCCCATGAGTCCCTGGATTACAGCCGTGCACCACCATGCCAGTAGTCGTGGGTTCTTGAACAACACAGGAAACATCTCTAAACCCAGAACAGTTTACTAATTGCTACAATAATGATAATAATTCCTGTCCTGCTTACTAGGCTATGGTGATCATGGAATAAATATATAAAGATGTTTTAAAACCTGCAGCAAGTATTGTTATTAAATATGATGCCTTCTTTTACTTGCCTGCAATGGTCACCAACATAGCTGATAGCCTTCACAGGATCTCTTCTCGAAAAATCGTATTGAAAGCCAAAGGAAAATGTGGTTTGAGACACAGGCATATTTGTTTTATCTATAACATTTTTGGTGGTAAGGACAAAAAAATACATTTGGGTGTATAACGATGCACAGAAAAAAATGTTTATAAGTGGAGTTAAAAAAAAAAATGTTAGCAGTATGCCGCCCTACTTTCACGGTGGAAAGTGTGTTGCAGGAGATCCCTATTCACTGGTGCAGGGCAGCTGGGACTGATCTTCATTGCCCTGCTAACTGCCTTCATATCTGCTATCAGTAGTCACTTCTCCTCCCTTGGTGTGAGCCATGGAAAACCTCAGCCTGTTTACCATAGCAAACTGTAGTTTGGCTCTGCTACCAAAACATTGGCCATTTGAAATGACCCAGCTGAAATCCAATGCTGAGGCAGAGTCACTTATCAGAACTGATTTGGGCTTATCTCTTAGACATCAGGATCAATGCCATGTTCACACCTATGTTCATGCAGGCCTCATTTGATGCACTTGGAAAAGCCTAAGGCGACATCTCCTGAAATAATCAGCACACTAAGGGGACTCAGCTTTGTTCTGGAGTCATTCACCTCAACTTGCCTTCTTCCCCAAAGAGCCTAGGTGTCTTTGCTGTGCACAGCCTGTGGGGTACACTCTTACACCTGATGTTTCCCAGGTACACCAAAATGCCACCCACAAAGGCTAGAAATGCATGCTTCCTCAGGGCCCAGTTCAGTTCCTCTGCCCCTTTGTTTCTCTGTGACAGCTTGTGGATGCTATGTTTCCATACTGGGGTGAGTTTGCTGAAATTCTGCCCAACCTCTGGAAGGCGTGTTTCCTCAACCACGATTCTTGGGTCACAAACCACATGTGTGTTTCGGGTTGAAGCAGAGTAGGATTATTGGTATTTTTATAGTCCTGAACCACCTTCTCCAAATTCCAATTGCATATTAATATAACTTAGACACTGTGTGTCCTAGCTTGTGGAATTCTTTCTTCTAGATATTTTGATATCTTTTTTTTTCCAAGGAGGTAATTAAAATGTTTCTGCTATAGGTAAGTAGGTAGAGACCAGTGGAATAAATTTGTGACATTCTCCTGCCAAGATATGGCATATTAAAAGTCCAAACGAGATTGAATGAAGTCATTTTAAAATTAGCAGAACAGCAGCAAGTAATAAAATTATGGAGGTGTTTTTGGCACATATTCTGGTATTCATTTATTCACAAGTCTACCTTTCACTCTCTGAAAAGACAAATAGTGATTCTACCTGTGATCTATTAATCATGTTTGTTTTTCCTAGAACCACACACACATTCAGGTCCAATTATACTTGCCTAAGTCTTACACCATTGGCATAAATAATTTATATTTTCAAAAATTTCCAGGTCAGAATTTTTTATAACATTTGAAAAACGAATCTCTATTTCATTGCTGAATAAAATGCAGGGGAAATTTTCAGAAAGGTTACATTCCACCTTAATGCTCATAAGTAGCATTTCTGGAATGCTGCTAAATATCTGAGTATTTCTTACAAACATACTTAACAGGTATACATTTAGAGGAATTTAGCTTAATGGCAGTTTTAAACATTAATAGGAAAAATATTCATGGCTATGAAAAACAATCTACCTTTATCCAATACTGCATTCTTAGTATTTTGCTTGTCTGTGTTTCTAGAAGTGCAATATTTTTTGATAAGCTTAGTAACAGATAATTGTCTTTCAAACATAAAAATCAGGATATGGTAAATCTCTTTCATTCTTTGTGCATTTCTCTTTCAAAAGCCGGAAAGTGAATATGAATGGCTTTTGTGACAAGAAAACATATTTAACCCTTTTATAAATTTTATAATATTTATAATACAATTTATAAAATATTTTATACTATTTTATGAATTTCAAGCAATCTAAATATCCAATACAAGGGTAGTTAATTAACAATTGTGTCTTCATACAATGAATTAATATCTAGTTAATAAAACTTACATTATGAAACACTTTTGTGACGGAGAAAATGCAAATTATACATTACATTAATAAAAGCTTGTTGCAAAATAGGAAAAAAAAATGGAAAGAAAACTATATATGTACAGATGAATAGAGAGCAATGCACAATGAAATATTCACTGGTTTTCTCTGAATGGTGAGGATATGGATAATTTTATTCTCTTTAGAACTTTCCTACAGTTTGCAAATTTCTCTGATAATTATTATCTGTCTCTCTGTATGTGTTAAATAAAATTGCAAGTGGTGCTTATATAGGTCTCTTAGAATTCTGTATTTTTAGCAGGCAAGACAAGGAGCATTTGGGTGTTCCTAGCAGAGGGATTGGAACAAACAAATTCACACAGGAGCAAAACACATCCCTTTGATGAGTGGCAACTAAATTTATAGCATTGCAGACAGAGTAAGGGATGGATCAGATGAGAGCTCATCAAGTATCCTCAGGAATTTAGGATGCATACAAGATGAATGGTTTACCCGTGAGAGTCCCAATTTAGTCCTATTATAAGTAGTATAATTATTAATAACACCAAATTATCAAAATTACCTAGGTTCAGATGATAAATTATGTGGTCATCTTCTTTAATCACTGGAAAACCATGGGCAGGTTTCTAGCAGGAACTCAACCAACCAGACTGGCATTGTAGAAGGAGATTTTTGGCGGCATTGTGGAACAATGGAGGGGACAGGGCTATGGCCAGGAGGATCAGTTAGGGTACTGTTGGCAAAGTTTATGGAACCCAGGGCAATAGCAAGAGGGGTAGAGACAGGAGACAAAACATGTATGGGCAAATTTAGACACTCCCATAAGAGCAGTGGTAGACATTTTTAAGGACTTGGTGAGTTATTTTGATACCATCTGTGGAAGGCTCTAGAGCAGCACTGTCCAACAGAACTTCCTGTACAGAATGTCCTACAGAACACTGATGAAAATGTTCTATTTCTGATGCCCGATATGGTGACCAGTAGCCTCCTGTGGCAATAAGAACTTAAAATTGAGTTTTCAATGATGTCAAAATTGTGTTAACTTAAGTTTTAAATCTGAGTAGCCACATGTTACGGTGGCTTTGTATAGGCCAGTGCGGCACAGTGTCGCATGTGAGAGATGTGGACTGGTCATCTGGTTCTGTGAGGCATCACTTAGGTGCTGGTTTCCTGGAGTGCTGGCCAGCAGAACTTGTGCCTAAAGAAGAGAGGCGTGTCCCCTATATAAGCGATTGTCAGAGGAAAAGAATCTTACAAAAGCAGATGAAAGACTAGTCAAAGGACTGGGGGAACCCAGGAGACAAGAGTTGGTTTAGTAATTAAACAGACTGAGACTGTCAAGAAGGGAGTGATTAACAGTGATTAAAGAGTTTATTCTGTAAGTACTTCATCAAGTAAGATGAAGACATTTGGGGAAGATTGAAATGAGATTATAGGAGAAGGAAGATACTTGGGTGGGATTCAGTGTGGAGAGGATGTGTTGTAAATAAAGAGGCAAAGTTAGATTCTGCTCCCCACTACGGTGCCCAAATCCTTAAGGAACTGGCACAGCCGACTTCTTGATGTAGCTACTTTTACAAAAATCAATGCTGATGCCAGTCAGGAAGGAAACCTATTTTACAAGTCCCAGGAATTGCTTTTTCTCCCCTCCTCCTCTGATGATATCAGACAGCAACCTGGGGGTCTGTCTTCCAGTTCAGTGGGGTGATGGAGGCAAGAGGTCAAAGATAAAAAAAGATGGAACCCAAGAAAGGAAGACAGAAGCTAAACATCCTCTGCTCTTCTCGTTCCCAAACAAGAAGAATAATTGCTGAAGCCAAACTCACAGATAAAAGTTGAGGGAGCTTAGGGCTGAAGGTTGCAAATGCTATGCTCATCTGCAAACTTTGCTTCTGGGGGCGTGAACATGAATGGCGGGAAACACTTGGGTGGGTATTCCATCCCCTGGACTAGGGTTTTAATGTCAATTAACCACATGACCTCAGCATGCACGCCGCTTGACTCCTCTGCCACAGCTGCTTGGAACACTAGTGTTCAAGTGTATGTTTTCCAACTTTAAATTCTGTGAGTGTCAAGGCCTCGTTAAAATTATATTGAACAGGCTAATTGAAATCTGGATGCATGAAACCCATGCAAAATTTTGGTAACCTGCCTCATGAAATTTCACTCACTGTTTCAGTGGGTGCATTTTAAATGCAGGAAGCCTATGTTAAAATAGTACAGAGATAAACCAAGTTATGAAAAAAATGTAAAATACATAAGTAATTATTTTTAAATTACAAAGAAAAGAAAAAAGACCCACAAATAATGAAGTTATGTCTATAAGCTGAGAACCTGTGTGACAAGCCTCAGCTCCAAGAAATGGTAAAGGATCTGAATGGTGCCTGGAGGGACGGGTGGTGTGGTGGGTGAGCGTGCAGTAATTCCAATCTTTGGTTTCAATTGCTATTCAGGGAAGGAAAGAAAGAAAAGATAGGAAGGGAGGGAGGAAGGAGAGAAGAAAGGAAGAGTATTAGGGTTCTCTCCAGAGAATCAAAACCAGGGAGCAATAGACACACACACACACACACCTACACACACACACAGGAGGGTTTGTTATAGAAAGTGACACGTGATTATGGAAGCCAGAACTCCCATGATCTGCTCTTAGTAAACTGGAGAAGCAGGGTCACTGGTGGGTTAATTTTCTGTCTGAGTCTGAAGGTCTGAGAACCAGGGGAACCAACAGTGTTCAGCCTGTTACCTAAATGCCACGAAACTAGGAGTTCTGACATTTGGGAGCAGGAAAGACAGATGCCCTGCTCCAGAAGAAATAACGAATTTGCACTTTCTCTACCTTGCCGTTCTGTGTGGACCCTGGAAAGATAAGAGAATGTCTGCCCACAGGGTGAAGGTGGTTCTTGAGTTAGTCTACTGACTGAAATGCTAAACTTTTCCAGAAATCCTCACACAGAAATATCTGGACGAAAGGAAAGAAGGAAGGAGAAGAAAAGGAAGGAAGACAGACAGAAAGAAGGAAAGGAGAGAGAACTTTTTTTAAAAAAAAAAGTAGGAAAGAAAGGTAATGGAAGAAAGAAGAAAAAAGAATTTTTTTTATGGCAAAAAAAGTTTAATGTTGTGGAATATAACTAGAGTTTTAGTGTTTAATCTTCCAATAACAGTGTGATCTTGGGCAATTCATTACACATCTCTGGGCCTCCCTTTCTTCATCAGTAAAATGTGGGGTTTGGATTGAAACCTTTGAAAAGTCCCTTCCAGCTCGCCAGTGCCACAGCATTGATGATGTCACTCATGGGGCCCAAGGCTGTTGGTCTGTGTTGTTAAGAAAACAGGGAAAAGTCCCGTATGTATGTATTATTTCATTTTAATGCATATATTCAGTTGTAGGAATCTGTTTTCAGCAAGACTGAGGGGAGTAGAGAAGAGGTCCTACTATATTTTCTACTATTTCAGCGAAGATGGGGAAAGGTCACCCGGAATCAGCACATGTGCCCAGGAAAGGGGTCCTGCGGACTCCCCGTGTCTATTCCTTCTGCCACCTCATCCCCGACAGCCCCGATCCTGGGAAGAAGAGTCGCCCATTTCTGGTGTAGAAGAGAAAGCATTCAAGTGGCTCCGTCAGTCTTCTGAAGCACTGAGGTTCCTCTGCCATAATCTGAGGAAAACCTTTGTGGTAGAGATAGCTCGCTTGCTCTGCTTTCCATGTGCCAAGCTCTTTATACCAAAACAAAAGGGGACTTTGTTTTGAAGATACTGCACACTTGTATTTACTTATTTATTTGTTATGACATAGGACTTTTCCTAGAAAGTAAGGAATCTTCTTTGGAAATTTTTTTCCTTTTTGAAGCAGGATGGGGCAATGATTTCACTGCCCAAAGTGCTTTAGACTTACCCAAGTGCTACCTGAGATTAATTAGGATGGTTTTACATCTTTAACATGATCAGAAGCACCTGAAGCTTGTGTTGTCCTTAAAGACAGAGTGAGGGTACCAGGACTTCACTCCGCTTGGCTTCCCAGGGTACACATTACTTCTTGGTTTCATGTAAATACAGCTGAAATATTGGAACTGTTGTCTTTTTTTTTTCTTTCCTGATAGAGATTGGTGAAACACTTTAAGTGATGCAAGGGGCCAGAAGTAAAGCAGTATTTTAATATAAAATTTGGTGGAACTTTAAATATCAGCCTTACAATGGAGGAGATTGTGGTTTAGATATAAAATTGGATGTCCTAGATCTTTAGGTGTTAGACCTGGCTCACCAGTGACTGCTTAAATTGTTTATCTTTTTTTCATTTCTTGGTTGGTGAGGCTGCAGTATAAAATATTCTCTTTTTACACAAATATTTCAAAATCTCTTAACTACTTGGTACCAAAGCCATTCACCATGGGCTTTCTTTGACATGAGTGGACAAATCCACCACCCACATTTACAGCCATTCATTGCCTTTCTAGAATCTACTGTTTTCCTAGAACTACTCTCTTAAATGTTACCCTAAAGTGCAAAGCTTTAGTTAGTTCTTATTTTCTAAGTATTCAAATTGTATTGAATATAAATTGTATTGTATGCAGTGTTCAAATTGTACTTGACTGGCCAACTTTCTCCTCTAAAATTTTCTTGTTTTCACATGCTTGACACCATTTCCATTGTCCTTCCCCCTTTCCTAATTTACTTTAATTATTTTACATATGTTTTTGCAGTGCTGGGGATTGAATCCAGGGCCTTGTATATGCTGGCAAGCCCTCAGCCACTCAGCTACAACTCCTATACCCCTATTTTATCTTTGCTGCATGTTTCTTTAAACTCGATACTTTCTTATCTCCACCTTTTTCTGGAGTGTAAGCTCTTTCTGTTAATTTCATCTACTATTTCTAGTCTCTCTCACTTTGATTTGATATTTTATATGAAAATATTTATGATTCCAAGACTCAGGCTAAGAAGAATATTAGAGTTTCACTCTTGAGTTTCTAGTTACTTTTCCTGTGTTAATAACTTGTATAATTAGTACTAAGTTAAGTGGAAGTTGTGTTTCCAATGAGTCAAGTTCATTGAAAAGGGATTAGTCGCTTCTAGCTGTGGAAGTAGACATCCCCTTTGGAATTGCTTTCTTAGGTTATACAAATAGAAGACTGATATCTAATCTCAGGTGGTTCTGAATGATAGTGTATTAGTTAGATTTTCATCACTGTAATGAAATACCTGAGGCAGCTAGCTTTATAAAAGGAGAAGGTTTATTTAGCTGTGAAGGTTCAAGGATATGGTGCTTGCATCAGTGTAGTTTTAGTGAGGACCTCCTTGTGAATGAGGAAAGGCAGAATCCAATGGTAGGCACTTGTGTTGAATAGGGCAGTCACATCTTAAGTGAGGAAGCAGAGAGGAAGGAAGGGGCCAGGCTTGCTCCTTTTATAATAGCTCTCTCTTAAGAACTCAATGGTTGCAAAACAACTACCAGGAGATTGAATGCAAGATACCTTATGCTCTCAATGACCCTAAGGATTCCCCTACTAGGTCCCAACTCCCAGAAGTTCCACCACCTCCTAATGATGCCACATTGTGCCCAAGTCTGATCAGAATGGATGCTTGAGGGACAGGAGCCATATTCACACCACAGCAGATAGCAAGGTTATCTAGCCTGGAGATGTCAAGTGTTCATTTTAGAAGAGAAGAAGATTCTCTCCTAACTATATGAATGCTAACAGATAAGATTTTATAACAATAAATTTGAAAATTCAGATATAATAAGTAAGTATCTTTAAAACCATGACTTATAAAAAGTGATGCAAGAAAACAAAGTCTGTATAGTTTTATTTAAGAAACAGAGCCCCTCAGTTAAAACACCCTTGGGAAAAAAAATCCAGGCTTCATGAATACTCCAGATGCTTAAGAAAGAAATATTACTAACAATCAGTTATAAAAAAGGCTCAATAGAACCTCACTCTTGAATATGAGGGCCAAAATCCTAAGCTTAATACAACTTTGAGATAATTTATTTTTAGGTATATATGAATGTGCTACAATGAAACCATTCTGCATAAATAATCTGCACCAATAAAAAAAGTTAATACCAAAAGAAAAACTGTAAAAAAAAGAAAAATAACATGGAGAATATTTTTAAAACTAAGATATTCTTACACAGGCGAAGATTTCTTAAATAGGACATTAAAAACTGTCATCACAAAAGATCAATAATTAAAATTAAAATTAAGACATTTATTCACTAAAAGATATCCTTGAGAAAGTAAAAAATTGTTATGGACTATAACATAAAAAAATGATATAGGAAACATTTATGTTTCCATGAACTCAACCTAAGAACACACACACACACACACACACACACACACACATTCTGGCGGACACTCTATGACCTACTCATCTTCCTTAGGCCCTATCTCTTAAAGCTTCCGCCATCTTGACCATCTTAAAGCTTATGCCATCTTGACACTCCATACTGAGGACCAAGCTGCCAGCATGTGAATTTTTGGTGGGATAAACTATACCTAACACGTAGCACTACTCAGCCCCTACAAGTTGTCATTTTCACATTAGCTCTTGTCTTGGTAACTCATATTTTTGCACCCAGCCATAGGGCTTTAAGCCTGGATCTGACCATGTAAATTTGGTTCCTTTTCCCAAAGGGCTCACCTTGGAGCAAAGCACCCAGGCTAGTCAGAACACTCTTGTCTGTGAGTTCCTTGAGTGCTAATTAGCGGTGCCATTCCATAAGCCATTGGTTTTGGCTTTTAAAATGATATTTGTGATTTTTCTGAAACGATGAAATTCCATTTTGTTCTTGGCCATTTCATATTTTTAATTAATTATTGGTCTCTTTTCTTCATTAAAAATTTAAGGATCCTTGGGGGAAGGAATGGTAATCTTTTTCTTTTCATAGGCACTAGCGGATTGCTATGAACATGAGAGGTACACAGTATACACTTCCTTTTGATCGTTCCATGGTTTTAGCCTTGAGCAATAGAGAGCACACTCAAATAATTTTTAACAAATATTTGCACATGCAATCTGCTGTCCAGACCATGCCACAAAGCAATTTACACAGCCCCGGTTCTTAGTTCTCCAGGAGTTCATTTATTATGCACTAATGAGTCTTAGAGTTTTCTTCTTTTTCCCATCCAACTTTTCCTTAGATTATACAGAAGGTAATGGCTGGAAATTACATGGTATTTGTGAAATCCAAGGGGAAATGAAACTTGGGTAATAAAATATTTAACCTTTTTGAATCTGACTTTAGGAAATTTAACTAATAAGTCCTTATCCGGGAGAATTTATACTGAATAAGAAACATGAAGTTGGGTAGGTAGGATCTGTCAAAGAACTTTTTTAGTAAGGATGTACCAATAGCTCTTTTGGGGATTCCTAAAATATAGTCTTGGGAATAACCAACTGACCAAGAAACCTCTAAGATGCTTGAGCCCATAGAGCACAGAAAGTAGGAAATGAATGGACATCCTGTGTCTAGGTTGACCATTTACCTTTTCTGTGTCTTGCCTCCAGCTGATGTGGGTGTGCTGATGAATACTGGTGTTTGAAAAAATATGTGCGGAGAGGATGAGGCAGTGAATCAACCCACAGAGAAGCCTCCGGAAATCCATGCCATGATCCCATAACTGTGCTCTCAGAACATGGGGTGGGGGGGTATTCAGGAAAAATGTGAATAAACCAAATGAAGATCTAGGCAGAGTAAAAACAGGACCACAGGTCTGTTAGCAGACTAGGAAGAACAAAATCCTATCCCAGCTTGCAGAAAGAAAGTGAGGTAACCAGGTAATTATTTTGACTTCAGAGCTGTGATGATTTTTGTTCTATGGGGCAATATAGATGTCCGGGAGACCTGGTAAACTGGAGTAGAAATGGAATCAGCCAGAAGTCCAGCATAAAATGAGGTTTTTCAGAATTCTGACCTGAATATCAGCATTTATTAAGTACTTATTTGATGCAAACAGTGGCCTAAGTGATGTGAAAGCAGAGATGCAGTCTGTGCTCTGAAGTGGAAAGGAGAAATGTGCGTCACTACCACTGAAGCTCCATTGTGGCAGTGACTGCTGATTGCTATATTCCAACACCTAGAATGGTGCCTGCTGCTTCAATAAGTATACAGGAAGTAAATGAATAAATGATTTTTTAAGAAGCTAATACCCCTTCCTGAGTGATATTTAAACAGACAGGACAGGCAGCAAGAGGCTAAATTAGCTGGTGTGTGCATACTCGTACTGAAGCATGAGGCTTTGAGACTGGGCAGGTGTGAAGAATGTGTGACAGTCGAATATTCACCGAGATGCTGTTTGCTGAGCTGAAAGAGGGCAGGCGAAAACAGAGTGAGCAGAAGAACTATAAAGATCCCACGAAGGAAAACTTGCTATGATTCAGTGTAATTGTGGATTTCCAAGTGATAATAGGCAGAACAGTTTAACTTGCATGGGTTAGAAGAAGTATAGCTGTCTGTGAATAATGGTAACGGACAGAGCATGAGCTTAAATGGTGCAGTCACAAATAGCTACGGGCTCTGCAAATAGGGCTACAGCTGCCAACCATAGAATAGTCTTTCTGTGTGTACAATGTGGAAAGAACAGTTGGCCAGGCAAAGGTTTTCTCAGCCACACCTGTTCACCCAGATAACAATCGCCACCAGTATTATCTCTAAATATAAAGATAGTTTTTTAAAAAAAATATAGCTTCATCTATAAGTATACACACAATTTTTAAGTTAGGTGCAAATGAGATTGACTGATTTTATTCTTTTGGGTGATTATAAATTGGGGTAGAAACTGGAAAGTCATACTTGCATAGATGGATGTCCTAGCTGAGATGATCCTGAGTCATTAGCATGGTTTCTCTACCAGGAGAACCTTGTTGTGGAATGACTCATTAATTATATCAAGTCAGTTATATCAGGGGTCAAATCACATCCCCCGAAGTACAACCACCACATACAGGAAAACGTGGAACGATTGCATTGGCCTATTAATCATTCACTTACTCAGATGCTCATTCATTCACCCATTCGACAAATATCAAGTGCCTCCTAAACCAGAGGGATTGTGGGCAATGCAAAAATGAATGATTCATAACCTTTGTCTACAATCATCCTAAGAAAACTGAATTTATCTTTGAGGTTGTATTCCAAAAGAAACCCATTGGATTTTTGTGCCAATTGTAATATCTCTTATGAGAGATTTTCATCCTAGTTTTTTTTTTTTTTTTTTGAGAAAATTCTGGAGTATCCTTCTCTAAATCATTTTTAGAACATCTTTTGAATTTTAAACAAATATAAAATAAAAGTTCAGTAAAAAGTATTGGTGTGCTATTTGGATTAAAAAAAAAAACAACCCTGCTATGTGCCTTCATTATAGTTATGAAGTTTAAAAATGTGTAGCTACAGGGTGAAAACTTGTTAGAACTGCTTTTCTCTCAACTCAGATTTAATCCGGGCTATTAACTATGATTAAAATTCAAGGTACTTAATTGTCATGATTTTAGGTATGTGTATGTACTCTAACACATGCTTACATGAAGTATTTATTTTCTGGTTAAAGTCACAGGGGACGTAAAGTTTGCCTGTTTTGAGGTTTTCTTCAAATATCAGAGGTTATAATTTGGAAACGATTTCAAACAAATCAAGTGATTTCCTATTCAGCTCTAGGAGGTGGTAATGCTAGCTATTCCTTGCTGTGTACCAAATCATCCCACAACTTTGTGACAAACACTAAATGTTTAATGCGATCCCAATTTTGAGGGTCTTCAGTTCTGAGTCAGTTTTATCCATCTCTCCAGTCAGTCAGCTGGCAGCTCGAGTGAGGTGGGAGGGTCTGCTGACTCTGTCAGATGGGAAGTTTGGTTCAGGCTCGTGCCTTTCAGCTGGATGCCTTGATTTTGTCTCACATGGTCTCTGGTTCTCCAATGGGCTAACCTGGGCTTCTACAAATGGTGATGGAATGTTTCCTGGAAGCAAGAGAGGGCAAGCCCCAGAGGACAAGCCCTGTTCAGGCAGCCTGTCAGGTGGCTAATGGGCTCTTTGAACAAACCAAGTTATAAACAAACAAACAAACATCCACCCACCCGCCCCCATTCCCAGGGGGGAGGAGGCTATGCCTTCATCCATACCTACCTGTCTTATGTTGATTCTCAATGTATATTTCCAGCTTTGATCCATCTTCTGAGTGAGAGACCTATTTAATTAATTCATTTTCTTGATTGTCCAGAGAAAGGTATTCCCCATAGACATTCCTAACCCAACCTGTGCAAATCTGAATTCTCTGCCTTTTAGTCAAGCCTGTTTTCCTTGCTATAATCTTTAATTTAGTGAGAGATTATGCCCACATTCATTCCATGTCTAAACTAAATACTATAGAATCAGCTTGGGCTCTTTCTTTCTTTTCTGTCATCATTGCTTGTTCTCAAGGCTATGGTTTTTGCTTCCTTAATATTTTTGGATTTGGACTCTTCTTTTCCTACCACATCTGCCTCAGTCAAACTTCTTAGTTGTTTCAAGATTTTCTCAAACCCCGTCTCTCTATCCAGAAGAGTTTTTCTAAAACACGAGTCTCATCATGTCATTCCAGAGTTACCATCAGTATATCCCCAAACATGAAGGATCCTACCCACATCTTTATCTTGGCTACACATCTCTCCAAGAGCTGACCCTTGTCCTCTAGCCAGAGGAAACTACTTTCTTGACATATCCTCCCTCTTTGTCCAAATTGATCCCCTGTCCTTATTCCCTTCCTGATTCCCCCTCCCTCTTTATCTGGTAGACTCTTGCTTATTCTTAACATATTTCTTTTTTAGTTTTAGGTGGACACAGTATCTTTATTTTACTTTTGTGTGGTGCTGAGGATCGAACCCAATGCCCCATGCATGCCAGGCAAGCGCGCTACCACTTGAGCCACATCCCCAGCCCTGACTCTTGCTTATTCTTAAGGAATTAACTCAAGGGGCATCTTGGGAATTATTCGTAAGTTAACACTAGACTTGGGTGTGTAGTCCAATGCTTTCCCAGATAGGACAGGACTATCAGGAATCACACTTCACAGTTTTTCCTTGGTGATCTATATAGTTCATCTCTGTCATTGATCTGTGCGATGTTAGGAGTTAACTCAGCTCTCAGTACTTGAACGATTACCAAGATTGAATGAATTGATTAAATGAACGAGTGAGTGGATGATGGATGGGAAAGGAGTGTAATTGCAATGTAGCTGGACACAGGTCTTGGCTGCATCTCCATCCAATTCACACATGTTGGAACTATTTATCACTGAGAAGCATTTTAGGTAAGCTTTAGTGCTGGAAGGAATTCACTTGGAGTTTAAGTCAAGACTTGGCTCAGGTCAAGAGTGGGATCAGGCTGAGAATGGGAAAGCTCTGGTTCTGAAAATTTAGGGATCATTTATCAATTATTTCACAATTGAAAAAAAAAAGGTTGGTTAGAAGTTTGCCTCAATACAATTTGGAGAGGCTTCATTTTCTTTATCATTTGTTGCTAATTGATAATCTCTGGATTTGCTCTAAAGTCTAATGATCTTTTAATCTCTGATGCATTTGAGTATTTTTTTCAGGAAAAAAAATAGTTTTAATATCTGCCCAAGTGAGGCAAATTAGGAATCTAAATTTAATGTAACTAATTCTGTTTTTAAATCCCAATATAAATCATTTTAGAATATCTGCTATTTTAGATTATTCAGACTAATGCTTCTAGTATCTCACCATAAACAATGGGATTATAGAGGATTAGTAAATTGAACTTGATTCCCTGTATTTATAAGCGGTTGGGTGGTACCAATTGATTTTCCTATTCAGGAGGATTCTGTTTTGAAGGAGTTATTATTCTTTTATAGGTGGAGGTCTTTATGTTTGCAACTTTATAATACATCAAACATGGCGTTGAGATATTTCTGTCATTGGTGTATCTATATCTATGAGTGTAAAAGTGGTCTCGTAAAACTTTAAGAACACCTACTCAGTGAACAGATAGTGATATCCTATTGTCTTCTTTTTCCAGCCACAGTCAGCGTTTCTATTCTTTCCTGAAGCCCATTTTTCACCGTTTACCTTGAACTTCTGCTTGCTCCATGTTCCTTTTTTATGCTCAGACAATTATTCTTCAAGGTGATTATACCACTTACAACTCTTTGCCATGGAATTGACAATCTTGTGGGAAATCACACCCCTTCCTGTCTTCCTTCCTCATCTTGTAAAGTAAGAGGAGGCCAACGTCCCTCAGGGCTGCCTTTCTCTGGACCATCTCTGACTTTCTACAGACCTCCCCATCATCATTTAGACACATTAAACTCTTCCATTAAAGAAAACTGTCTTAAGAATTAAAATACATCAATAGCAGGAAAACCCAATGAACCTGATTAAAAAATGGAGAAAAGGCCTGAATAGATACTGCTCAAAAGAAGACATACAATACACATGGCCAATAGTTATATGAAAAAGATGCTCAACATTACTCTTCATTGGGAAAACATAAATCAAAACTATAGTGACATACCCTACCTCATACCTATTAGAATGAGTGTTATCAAAAAGAAAAAAAAATTTGGTGTGGGGGGTGGGGTGGGAGAGAACCCTTGAACACTGGTGGTGGAAATGCAAATTAGCATGGCATTATGGAAAATAGTATGGATGCTTCTCAAAATATTAAAAATAGAAGTACCATATGATCCAGTAATCCCACTTCTGGGTATATATCCAAAGAAAATGAAACTGATATCTTGGAGCGATATCTGTATTCCCTTCTTCAAGGCAGCATTATTCACAATAATCAAGATAAGAATCTACCTGAACATCTATCAACAGATGAATGGGTGAAGAAAATGTGGTACACACACACACACACACACACACACACACACACAATGGGTTACTATTCAGCCTTAAAAAGAAGGAAATCCTGTGAGTTTTGATAGCATAGGAAACCATGGAGGACATCAGGCTAAATGAAGTATGCCAGGCCCAGAAAGACACATACCACATGATCTCACTTATAACTGATCTAAAAAAGTTGAACTCACAGAAGCAAAGAGTAGAGTGATGGCTGCCAGCATCTGGGAATGGGGTACAGAGGGTACAAGGTATCAGTCATACAGGATGAATAAGTTATGGAGATCTAGTGCACAGAATGGTGACTGTAGTTAATAATACTGTTTTATGTTCTTGAAATTTGCTAAGACACTGGATCTGAAATGTTCTCATAATTAAAAAAATCTACATGAGGTGATATGTTCATTAGATGGTGGCAATCATTTCATAAAGTATATAAAAATATCATGTTGTATACCTTAAATATATGCAACTTTTTCTGTCAATTATACCTCAGAAATCTATAAAACAAAAAAGACAAAAGTGAAAAATCTCTTTTAAGTTCATATTACAGTCCAGCCTCTGTCCTTTGTTCTGGAGCCAAATTTCTCAAATGGGTTTTGCATATTCACTGTTTCCACTCCTTCGCCCCTGACCCATTTCCTATTTAGTCTGCATTCTGATCCATCTCTCCACTTAAACTTGTCAAATTTATAATTATCTTTGTCTCTAAATTGAGAACCCATGTTAAATTTTTATTTAATTGTCTTTTTGAACTCAATAGTGCTAACCATTCTGTCAGCAGATTAAGATTATCCAACAGGTTGACCAGACAACTGCTTGATTTTCTTATAAAATCAAGGAAAAGCTCTCCATGACTATATTCAGACAATAGGATATTATTCATCCTTAGAATGTAAAGAGACATCAAGCATGAAAGGGCATGAAAGATCCTCAAAGTTTTAGCATATTACTATGTGAAAGCACCAACCTAAAAAAGCGTCATAGTATATGACTCCAGTTATAGGATCACTTCAGGAAAAGCAAAACTTTGGAAACAGTAAGAAGATCAGTGGTTGCCAGAGTTTTGTGGAGGCAGAAAAGAGTAGATGGAGCATGGAGGATTTTGGGGCAGTGAATATACTCTATAAAATACTCTAATAATGGATGCATGACATTTGTCCAAACCCACAGAATGTACAATACCAAGCAGGAAACCTAATATGCCCTGGTGGATTTTGGTGCTTATGATGTATAAATGTAGTAGGTTCATGAATTGTAGCAAACAGGCCCCTCTGGTATGGGATGTTGATAGTGGGGGGGGGTTGTGCATGCAGGGAATCTGTGGAAACTGCATTTCTGTTCAATTTTGCTACAAATCTACAAATGCTCTGAAATGTGATGTCTATTAAAAAACAAACTTAAAACTTTTCTGGCTTATCTATTCTTCTTTAAAAATACTTCTTCATTCTTCGCTTGCTATATTGTGTGTGTGTGTGTGTGTGTGTGTGTGTGTGTGTGTGTATATATATGAAACTTCGTTGTTCCTTTGAACTTGCCATGTTCTTGATTGTCCCTGAGACTTTGTCCATCTCACCCCTCTCCTGGGATCCTTGGACTTTTCCTTGTCCATCACTATCTTCTCATTCTCCATCATTTTTCACACTCCTTTGCTATTATGGTTTCACTTGTCTGTCTTTTCCAGACTCTAGCTGGGAGTCCACCTTCCCTCCTGTAGAGTCCCCAGTGCCGGACACAATGCTGAACCCAGAAAGCAATGAACCACTGAAGGGGTGATTTAGGGCTTGTACCAGTTCCTCCCATTCCCATCTAGAACTGCCGTGGACTTGTTTTAACTGCTCTAAACTCTTTGTGAATAAGCACCATGTATCTCTAATAAATAATCACAGGCCTAGGATATTTGGGTTGTTTTCATTGCTTTTTTACAATATGAACATTCTAAAATTGATTTTTATCAATTTTATAAGTATTGCCTATGGTCTTCTCTAGGAGAAAAAAATGGAGGGAAAATACTCTTTTTTTGTTTGTTTTTTTTGGGTGGGGGTGGAGTTGGGTCTTGGTGTGGTGCCCTGGTTGGTACCATACTGGGCCCAAGCAATTCTCTTGCCTCAAAATTGAATAGCTGGAACTGCAGGCATGTGCTACTACAAACAGCTTCTCCTTGTTTTAATAGGTGTAGGATTTTATTTTGCATTTGACATTTGTATTGAGTGCTGTGATAAGCAGTTGAAGGTTTGATCTGGCTGTACCATTGTGAGATGCATCAGCAACTTTATATGTGAAAATAGATGGTACAGTAGGAGTGACAATGTGATGGGCCTTGTGAAGACACAGCATATGATGGGATTGAGCATCTGGAATTAATTATACTGTTTGGGAAATGTGTGAAATTGTGGTGGAAAGCTGGAGTTTTGATGTTATATATTGTTTTTTTATGTAATATATTCTGATCTGGTCTGCAATGACCATATTTGTCCAGAGTGACAAATCAAAAATACAAAACCAACACAGAGTTAAGTAATAAGAATATCTAGGTCTTCATAGATACTGAAATGTCATGTAGAAAACAAATTGTCTGTTAGAGAAGATGAGCACACAGAAGTCAGTACCACTCATGGTGCTGTCCAAGGACATTACTCTGTGGTAAGCCATGCGGCTGTGCTTATATTAACCCCCAATAATGGACTACTTGTGGAATTTAGTATAAATGTACTACACCTTTATTTTCAATGCACAAATTTTTCTTCCTTTTTTTTTACTAAATAATTTCTCCAAAATAACTTGGGTAGAATGAATAGTGCAGATATTACTTAAAGGGACCACAGTACTTCAGGCAATTTGCATAAATATTTTGAGCACAGGAGAGTGGCTTTCAAATTTGGTGTTTTTTTTCTTTTTTTATGACCTAGGGAATATGTAATTATTTCAGAGAGTGTGAGTTAATTTTGAAATAAGATGAATTTATATTCACTTTAATATTAAAAGTTATATGTCTTCATGATCATTTAAAAATACCAAACCATGGAGCAACCACCTCTAAAGAATATCAACTCTCACTGAAGCTTTAATGTTACCTTCATCTACTGGAGTAGATTTGAATATTGTGCTTTGAGTAGCCTGAAGCAAACTCTCTTTTACATATGTACCTTGTTCATGTGTCTTTTAAAAAGACCTAAACATCTAAGAAGCAAAGTAGATCACTCTGAGACATTAAATTGTGTACTTACTGTTTGACTTTTTGTCAGGAATGACTGAATATTCATGGTTTGGAATTCCTTATGTTATATTTTAGTGAATCTAAGATTGCTTCGATTATGTTACCATGAAGAAAGGAAAAGAGGCTAACTAATTGCAGTGTACTGTAGGAGGCATCCTGATTTCAGAGACGTGAAAGTAAGGAAAGTGTGCATTTTAGCATAAATGAAAAGTACTGCAGGATTGGAAGTATCCCAAATGTACTCAGAAGGCTATTGCACACTAAAATATGTAAGTCAGTGGTCAATTTCATTTAGTCAAATATTAAAGCACCTAGTACATTCTTAGATCTGAACTAAATCCCGGTTCGGCAATTGATTTGAAACTATTTGATGACCTAGCAGTTTCTATTTGTTAATCACCTTCTGTATGCACCACATATACCAAGCAAAGTAGGTCACTGTCCTTAAAATGTGGGTTGAAAAAGTTCTCAGGAAAAGTCATTAGCCTTGGTATTCTTCTATCAATGGCAGAAAATCTCCTGTGTTTTTTCCTTTGCACTTGGGTCCTTTGAAAGCGTAGATATTTCTGGAAGGATTCTTTGGGTATTTTAATCATTAACTCTGCAATTTAGATTTGTTGATTACATTTCCTAATGCAACAACAACTGAGTGCTCTGCTTTTCCCTTCCCTTCCCTTTTGTTTTTCTTTCCTAAAAAAGCACAGTTACCACAGAGGAGGATCAGAGAGCTTATGTAACCTGGCCAGGACTGCCCAGTGCATAACTGGTTGAACTGGGTTTTTAACTCTGTGACCTTTACTGGGTCAGAGAGCCTATCAGGCATACATAGAATACATAGAAATGAAGTCTCCAATTTAGTGAAGCTTTTGGAAGATAAGAGGATAAGAAGACAAGGTGAGGGTCCAGCGTATTGCCTGAAGGGATAGAACATAAGTGGGGTTCTTATGGAGGGTGGTGGTAGTCTGGGCAGAGAGAGAAGGTTTCTGAAAGGGGAAGTTTAAAAAGATGACAGAAATAAATTTGTTGGTTCACAATTTCCCCCTGGGCTTGTATCATTCTGATTCTTAGAACCCAGTTCGTCTGACTTTCCCGTTGGTTAGGTTAGTAAAATATTGAGTTGAAACTGTGCTTCTTCAGAGAGGCTTCAGGATTCAGGAACCTGGAAGAAGTTCTGTCTTGAGTGAATGTAAGGAAACAGTCAAGCTTCAGTGAAAGTTGATATTCTTTAGAGGTGGTTGTTCCATGGTTTGGTATTTTTAAATGATCATGAAGACATATAACTTTTAATATTAAAGTGAATATAAATTCATCTTATTTCAAAATTAACTCACACTCTCTGAAATAATTACATATTCCCTAGGTCATAAAAAAAGAAAAAAAACACCAAATTTGAAAGCCACTCTCCTGTGCTCAAAATATTTATGCAAATTGCCTGAAGTACTGTGGTCCCTTTAAGTAATATCTGCACTATTCATTCTACCCAAGTTATTTTGGAGAAATTATTTAGTAAAAAAAAAGGAAGAAAAATTTGTGCATTGAAAATAAAGGTGTAGTACATTTATACTAAATTCCACAAGTAGTCCATTATTGGGGGTTAATATAAGCACAGCCGCATGGCTTACCACAGAGTAATGTCCTTGGACAGCACCATGAGTGGTACTGACTTCTGTGTGCTCATCTTCTCTAACAATTTGTTTTCTACATGACATTTCAGTATCTATGAAGACCTAGATATTCTTATTACTTAACTCTGTGTTGGTTTTGTATTTTTGATTTGTCACTCTGGACAAATATGGTCATTGCAGACCAGATCAGAATATATTACATAAAAAAACAATATATAACATCAAAACTCCAGCTTTCCACCACAATTTCACACATTTCCCAAACAGTATAATTAATTCCAGATGCTTAGTCCCATCATATGCTGTGTCTTCACAAGGCCCATCACATTGTCACTCCTACTGTACCATCTATTTTCACAGGTAAAGTTGCTGAGGCATCTCACAATGGTACAAACCTTGAACTGCTTATCACAGCACTCAATACAAGAAATAAAGCTGAAATTGTTGCATTATTGAAGCCAATACTCAACTCCATTTTTTTCTGACCAGTATTTAGGAGTGTAGGGGGCCCTTTGTTTACTTTTTCTATGAATAGAATGGAATAACAGTTGAGAAGAGCCCCTGAACACTAGTGTCCAAGCATTTAAACACGCCTATTTCCACACCACATCTACTCTTAGAGCTTAATCTGTGAGGTTCATAAAGCTCACGGAAAGACAAGAGATACAAGTATCCTTTTTTTTTTTCCTTAACATAGATAATGTTCATTGTCTCTTTGCCCCTTAATGACACTGCAGAGCAAGCCATAACTTTTGAGATGAACACGAGGATGACATGTACTATTATTTCTGCAGTAGATCCTTGACATGCATAAATGACACTGCTGCAAATCTTCAAGTTTAATTGCTAGATTAATCCAACCAGAGATCCTCGTTGGAAGCTGTATGTGGAAAATAACAGAGCTGCTGAAATTTATTGATTCGTTATTCAAATATTTATAGGATTCCTACTATATACCACTCACTGGATATTCACATTACTAGGGCATGGAGAGACACAGTGCACTGGCCAGACAAGTCTTCTGCTCTGAGGGATAGATGAAAACAGTAAAATTCCTGTGGTCACTGGGCATGGTGGTGCATGCCTGTAATCCCAGCAGCTCAGGAAGCTGTGGCAAGAGGATCACAAGTTCAAAGCCAGCCTCAGCAATTTAGTGAAGGCCTGGACCTGTGGATGTGGGATGTGGCTCAGTAGTTAATTTCTTAGAAACCGTCTTACCTGGCATTCACTAATTCCTATCAACCCCTTAGCTCCCTGGTTGAGACAGCTGTTCTTCCTCTGAGGGCCTTCTTTGACTCTGCAGTTCAAAATAGACATCTTTGGAGAATGAAAGGGACATAACTTTTCTATGTTCATATATGAATCATGACTAGTGAAACTCAACATCATGTTCTAATTAGATCTAACTAGAATAAGTTATACTCCATGTATGTGTAATATGTCAAAATACACTCTACTGTCATATATATCTAAAAAGAACAACTAAAAATTTTTTCAAAAAATTGCATTATTCATTTATTTGGCACCAGAGATTGAACCCAGGAGTGCTTTACCACTGAGCCACATCCCTAGCCCTTTTTATCCTCTTCATTCTAAGACGGGGTCTTGCTAAGTTTCTGAGGGGCTCATTAAACTGAAAGGACTGTTTTCAAACTTGCAATCCTCCTGCCTCAGCCTCCTGGGTTGCTGGGATTTCAGGTGAGCACCACACCCATACAGGTTTAGCATTATTTATTTTTTAGCTCTTAAGCTACATTGTTTTCTTCAGATATTTCCTCTATTTACAAACTCAGGGACAGTCAGAATGGTGACCTTTTTTGTTATCTTTGTGCACTTGGCTCCTTGCACTGTGGATGGAAAAGAAGCATTTATTTATTTTCTTAGTGTATTAATGATTTAATGCATGTCTTATTTTCACATACCAGTCACAGAGTATAGTTCAAATTCACATTTCCTCATAATACAGACGATTATATAGTTGTTCTGGAAGAGTAAGCCGACCGTGCGAGATCCCAGGGTACTACATCTACTGCTATGGGTTAATATTTCAGTGGTAGAGTGGCTGGCAGGATTTTAAAACAGTTTTACCTGATTCATGTGCACTTGTGTGTGCATGTGCACGTGTGTGTGTGTGTGTGTGTGTGTGTGTGTGTATGTGTGTGTTTGAAGATGTCTTCTTTGATTTGCTATGTCCTGGGGTGTGAAACTCGAAAGCACACTGTATTTATGTCTCAACACCCACGGATATACAGTGTAATCATGTCAAGGAATGGAGAGTCATAAAAAACAGAAATATGAGATGATAATAGGAACTGTGATAGCATCGCACAATTATATATTCTTATGTGCTAAATGATATGATGAGTATTTCATATATAGGCTTACTTACTTAAATATACCCATATTCTATGAGGAAATAGGTCCAAGGAGGTTAAATAATCTGACCACATAGTCAATGGTGGAAGAAGCTGTGAACTCCAAAACTTGGCTTTAGAGTTCAAGTTTACATCCTCTACTTGAATATAAAATCTGAACAAAATGAAACAAATTTAATAAAAAGAATAAAACAGCTAAAGGAGTACCTCTTGAGTTGGTCCCAGGCACTATCTTGATGCATTATAAACTACCACTAATGCCTATTTTGTGTGTGTGAGTGAAGAAAATTAATTGCATATTAGACAGATGGACGAGGTCAATCGAGGAGGGAAAGTGCTAAAGTATACAACCTCCATGAAAAGAAGAGCAAGCTTGGTGTGCAGTTATATGCCAGAAATACTTGCAAAAATATGTCACCAAGTAGCAGGCAGGTGACGAGCATCCTAAAGTCCACATGATGGAGACCAACATGGGAAATGAAGAGCAGGCACTGAAAGGAGAGACGACAGGTGAACAAAACCTTTTCTCTTTTCCAAGAAGTCTTGTGCAATGAAATAGAAGAGATGAGTCACAGTGCTGTAATTAGATAGGTAGAATGCTGTCAATCACAGATTATTGGTAGAATAAAAAGCTTCAGTGACTTCACCAATTAAAATCAAATAATGTTTGATATTAGTAACTTTTGATGAGTACCTGGTTGATGAGCACTCTCTGGCACCTGAGTAGATTTATGAAGAACCTAGTTATATATATTGAAGATTTTTTTTTCATAGTCTAGGGCTACATCAGTCTGTGGGGAAGAGGGAAGATTTGAAAATGCATGGTGAAGAATCCATGATGCATTAAAGCTTCAACATAAGCAATTTGTTTTTTAGGGTGAGGATGAAGTACTTTATTGAGAAACTCTAAAGTATAATACGAACATTTTTTTTCTGCTATAATTTGTATCTAAAATATGACTTAATGGAAAAACAGAGCTGAGGAAGGTCATTTGAACTTATACAACTTTATAACCAGTGCACAAGAGAAAATAACAGTCAATTATTAATCCTAATTCAGATATGAATGTGATCGTCTTAGAAAAACAAAGCTACACTAAATTTCAGATTCCACCTGTGGGGAAACAGAGAAGCTACATAGGAGTGAGTGTAAGAGAGGGTTGAAGCTTCAGAGTTAGGAAGAAAGGGAAGAGCAGTCAATAGTAGGCAGAAGAACAGATCTAAGCTTTGTACAGATGTACCAAAGTGGGAAAACCTGCAACTAAGCACCTTATAGTCTGCTTGGGGGAACTGAGCCGTGAGCTGTGTTATTGTCATGTTCAACTGCTTCTATTTGATGCATGAAATGCTAAAGGGGCTGGGAAAATGTATGAACCAAGGTGACTTATATGTGAGCTGCCACACTGTAGGGTCTCATTTTTTTTTTAGTTGTAGATGGACACAATACCTTTATTTATTTATTTATTTATTGAACCCAGTGCCCCACACATGCAAGACAAGCATGCTGCTACTGAACCACAACGCCAGCCCAAGACTCATATTTTTAAAAAATATTTTTAGTTATAGATGGGCACAATAACTTTATTTTATTTATTTATTTTTATGTGTTGCAGAGGACCTAACCCAATGCCTCACACGTGCTCGGCAGGTGCTTTACCACAGAGCTGCAACCCCAGTCCCTATGGACTCATATTAATCATATTTGTTTTTATTTCCATTTATGTCCATCAGTCTTCCTGTCAATCAATCCATAAATGAAAGACTGAGGATGTTCTTGGTTTTGCCTCTCAGTGCCCAGAAAATTGAATCCCTCTTCTCACATAGCACTTTTAAAAATTCTCATTTGGGTTTTTTACCAGTTGAAGTTGTTCCTCATATCTGTGACTCCTTACCTCAATTTTTCACTTTAGATGGCAGAGATAGAAACATATTTTTTGGATTTCAAAATATTAAAAATTGGCCAGGCACTGTAGTATGCATCCGTAATCCCTGTTACTCAGGAGGCTGAGGCAGGATTGCCAGCTTGAGGGCAACCTGAGTAACTTAGCAAGACCCTGTATCAATCAGCAAAAAGGGTTGGCATGTAGCTCAGTGGTAGAACACTTTACTTAGCATGCAGAAGGCCCTGGGTTCAATCCCCAGTACCCCCCTCCACAATTTGAAAATACCCAAGTATTCCAGATAACAGAAATTAGTCTCTAAAATTAAAAAAATCTTAAAAAAAAACCTAAAAAATGTGTTTATTCTA
This sequence comes from Urocitellus parryii, assembly GCF_045843805.1. Lineage (NCBI taxonomy): Eukaryota > Metazoa > Chordata > Mammalia > Rodentia > Sciuridae > Urocitellus > Urocitellus parryii. Next base: position 22,965,560 of record NC_135540.1, read on the forward strand.
TGAAATGAAACACAAGCCGTTTTCTCTTTTGTATTGAGCTAAAATGCTGTTAGAGCTTGTTCATTTCTATTTTTATACCGAATGCCAGGTTATAGGAATTTTTATTGCATGCTGCTTTGCATTGGTAAAAAATCATTTTGAGTGAAGAATTACTTCTCTCAATATAGGTTAATTATTTCTGAGGAGTTGGCAGATAAAAAAAGATGACAGGAATATTATTGCTTGTGTTTAGCTTTTAGCATATTTAACATGGGTAGCTGAGATGATGAGAATGAAAAGAATGCTCTTTTTTGTTTAATGAATTAATGGAATGGGCATGCAGAAGCCTCACGACAAAAGTTCAACCGAAGCTGCTTAGATCTTCTTCCATAAATCAGCAGAGTTGATTCAGTAATTTCATAGCCAATAAGATAATAATGACTTCTTATGCCTTGCTTTTATCTTCTGCATTCAAGTTACATGCATATGCTCATTTGATATACAACTTCACTTTTAAGTTTTTTTCTATGGAAGATGCAACATAATTTTATTCTAAACATGCACTTGACAATATGGATTCAAATTTAGTTCATTGATGTGCAACCTTGCGTATGATATCTGAAACTAGAAATTGTCAAATGGTATATCAAAAAGGTAAATTAGCATTTGCTCAGTGCAACCTGACATGACAGATGGGTAGGAGGAGGGCTGTTATCCCTGAGAAGAGACTAAATATACTGTAATTTGGATGTATACACAAACTGGATAAAGATTTTCATAAAAGAACTTTCAATGCAAAATCTATTCTCAAACATAATCATTAAGCCCACAATAACTCATTTCATTCTATGCCTTTATGAATTGCTTTGCAAAGCATCCATGCATGAAAATTATTTTATAGAGTTTGTGTTTATTGAGAATATATTAATTTCAAGAATGATGCTAGGATATTAGTATAGTACTAATAGTAACAATAATAAGAATGGTTATACTAATAATAGCTGATTGTGACTGATCTTTCAGCATGGGTGAGGCACCCTTCAAGTATTTTATATGTATTTGGACCCTTTCTCACTCATGCTTTCACATTACAAGAGTCATCTATCTATGATTGACAAGTGTGTGATGTGGGCAAAAATGTTTGTGCTTAATGATCAGAATAGGATTAGCACCTGAAGGGCCACACGGTAAAGGTTGATCAGAGAGGACCAGAAATAGGCAAGAGATAGACACACAGCATGGGGAGGGGAGGACATTCTTTAGCCTGAAGTTGGGAAGAAGCTCTGTAGGCAACACTTAAAAGCAGAAAAGTGCATTCTGGGTGGAGGAATAGAGTCTGCATTTGGAAGGAAGTCATTGGAGAGAAGGTGAGCTGAATGTTAGAATAAGGCCCGTGAGAGAAAAGCTGCGGAGTTTGGATATAATACTATGTAAGTCAAGGAGATCCACTGAAGATTTTGGAAAAGGGGAGTTATTAAAAAGTAATAATTTTGGCTGGGTGCAGTGTTGCATGACTACAATCCAGCAACTTGGGAGTCTGAGGCAGGAGAATTTCAAGTTTGAGGCTTGCCTGGGCAACTCAGCAAGTACAGGGAGGGAAAGTAGAGCTATAGAGACTAACCAGGAGACTTTGCATTTGTCTGGAAATTTAAACAAAGTGGTGATGGTAGGAAGAGAAAGATGATTTCTTCATTTCCTATAAAGATTTGGTTACTCCATTCACCATTGGAGGAGGAATCAAAGATGACTCTGATTTTCTTTGTCCAGAGGATCGCAGGATAGGACCTTTTTATGGGAGGCTGATGGTGAGTTAGGACCCAGAGATGTTGTGTGGAGATGGAAGTAGAATGTTCCTTTTAGAACAAGATAGGAAATGTATGGGAGGGGCTAGGTTTTAGGAATCACCACCCTTTAGCTGAAGGTTAAAATGCAGACAGAAGTGGACAGATTTTCTTTTTAAGAGGGAAGGCTAAGGAGAAAACCAGAGTAATAGAAGAGGCACAGGAAGAACCAAAGTGGAAGGGTCAGGAAGGGAAACAAAGATAATGAAAACCCCAGGACTGCAGGAGGGAGAGAGGTTCAAGAAGGCAGGTGTCCAAAACTGTAGAGAAAAGGAGCTGAATAAAGGTGGCTGAATTGTAGCTACAAAGACTCTTGACATCTGAGATTACAGTTTTAGTGGATCATGGGGATTAGTAACATTGTTTTAAGCTTTATTTGTCTAATTTTATTTAAAAAATTGTTCTAATTGACATAAACATTTTATATATTTATTGTGTACAACATGTTTTGAAGCATGTATACATTGTGGAATGGCTAATTTGAGCTAATTAACATGCATTTACTGCACATGCTTATCATGTTGGTGAGAAGATTTAAAATCTACAGCTAAGAATTTTTCAAGAATAGAATCCATTGTTATGAACTATGGTCACCTTGTTGTACAATAGATACCTGGAGTCTTTTCTTCCCGTCTGACTGAAATTCTGTGTCCTTTGATCAACATAAAAATTGAAGGAGGTCAGGAAGGAGCCTGAAGACTGGGAGAAGGATTCCTTCTGGCTAAAGCTACTGTCTTCAAGTGAGTCTTGTCTACACCAGGTCAAGGTGAGCAAGTATCCATCTACACCGACTCTATGTGTGTCCCTGTCTACACTGGCTCAAGGCAACCAATTCTTATCTACACTGAGCAGGAGAGGGAGTCCTGTAGCTAGTGGCTTCTGGGCTCCTACCCTCACCCTGAGGGGTCTCTCTCTCTCTCTCTCTCTCTCTCTCTCTCTCTCTCTCTCTCTCTCATCTATCTTTGGAGCATCGATTTTATTATGAAACTTGTAAGAAAGAGAAATTTATTAAGAACCATCACTCCTATTCCAGAAGCATTGGGAAATGGCAGGGAAGAACAGGGAAGAAGAAACTGTCCCAGGAAAAATAGTTGCTGATGTGTCTCGCAGGTGAGGGTTGAGGGTCTCCAGGTGGCTCCAGATGCCCTCCTGACGGCAATCAATGGGGAGAGTCCCAACGAGGTCCACACCTGGCTGATGCCCATGCCACAAGTTAGGGTCTGACTGCCCATGGACTGAGTGTGTCTCAGGTATCTCCTTTCATTGGAGCCACTTGGTTTCTGAATCCAGGGCACTCTGCCCTCCTCTCATCATGGCCACTGTGTTCCTGAACAAAAGGGTTTGTCTTTGGGGCTAGCAGGCAGCACCATATCCACAGAACACAGGTAGTTAATCTTCTAGCCCCACCTCGTAGCCCTTGCTGTTGTCAGACATTCAGGCTGTAGCCCCGCCATGGGGTTGCTCAGGAGAGAGGGAGTTTCCTTCTTCTGATGTGCCCTGGGAGGATTTGCTGCTCTCTGTATGATTGTCCAAGGACTAGGAGTGTAGATATGGGGACACAGAGATATGCTGGGGGGCTGCTCTGGGAGTGGGGTTCTTCTCATGCAGGCTGCAGAGAGGAATGGCAGGCAAGCTGGGTCTTCTGGTTCCTCTCTTCCTTGACTGCTTGACCTCTCCACTGATGCTCTGAGGCTAAGAAGGAGAAGGTGCAAAGGGAAGGCTCACTGGTAATCCTCTGTGGATGGGGAAGGACAGTGGGAACATCTGTATGGCATGGCTAGTCCCAACTTCTGGATACACAGGCTTCACTTGGACTGCACACAGCCCATCCCATGAGTTGTCTGGTGCTGGGGTATCAGATTGGTTGCCATCGCCTCATCAAATTTTCTGGTTGCCAAAGATTCCCAAGTCTTGTATGAGTTGTAACCTATGTTGAACTTGATTGTCATTATCCTGGGGGCTGGGTGGTTGGGGAGGAGCTCACTAGAATGACTCAGTGAATTTTCTTCACCCTGGCTCAGTCATGGGTGCCCCTGATTTGGTCTACCATGGGCTTCTGCATGGGGTCCCCAGTCAGTATCTGAGGAGGCTTTGTGCTTTGGTGAAAACGTGAATGGGAATGTTGTCCCTTGCCTGCAGGACCTGCTTCTTCAGCTGCAAAATGATGCTCCCTTCCAGTGGGAGGCACCTGGTGACCATGAAGTACAAAATAACAGCCAGGTTCCAGACATCCACTGCAGGGCCATCATGTTCTTCCCACCAGAAGATTTCTGGGCACAGGATGGGAGAGTGCTGCAGTTGTGTCCACTCTCTGCTCAGCCATGAATCTACCAAAGGCCAAAGTCATGGAACTCATTGCTTCCTCTGGCATCCACCAGATTGTTCACCAGCTTCAGATCTCTGTGCATGATGCCCTTCTACGGCAGTCGGGCACAGCAGAGGAGACCTGCCTCAACCCTCTCCCTCCTCCTGCATGCCCCTGACCTGCAGGATGTGGTGTCATAGCTGTCCCCTACTTACATGCTCCATCACCAGGTAGATATTTTCAATGATTTCAATAATTTGAAATAGCTCAATCTCACTGGGTGTCCCATGGTCTCCATTATTTCTAGTTTGGGTGTAATTACATGTAATTTAGGGCAAGCGAAATTCTGTTCTGCTTTTGGCAGGACCTTCACAGTGACCTCTGTGCTGGTGAGAGATGGCTGGCTAGTTTGACCTGGGCAAATCCATCCTGTCTGTTGTCCCTCAGGACCCTATAATGGGTTTTGAGGGTCTCTTCATGGAGAAGCTGGCTGGGAAGTCCTACTGCACTATCATAACTCCAATATTCTGATAATCCTTATTACCAACTAAGGATGCTAGCTGAGGAAACAAAAAAACAAAATACAATAATAATATATGATAAAAATAATAATAATAAAACAAAAAAAATGAAAAAGGAAAAGAAAACAACAGTAACAAAACAAACAAAATTAAAGACTAATCGATAAGTAAATAAATATATCAAAAGAAGGAAACTCCAAATCCAAATCCGAATCAAAAGACAAAATCACCAAACTGCCAAATGATGTAGCTCACTATCTGTGAGTCTTGGTCACCACCCAAGCTCTCTGTGCTTATCAAGCAGAGCTTGGACCTTGTTTAGCTGGTGTTTGAAATTCCCTCACTATGGCTCCTTGTGGGGTCCAAGCAAGAAATGGCCCAGTTGTTGATGGGCAAAACCCATAGAGATGATCTTAATTTTGGCCGAAGGACCTTAGTATTCTCTAGGGAAAAATAATTTATGGCTTCAGGCTTTCAATGATGACATGAGCAGTAGATAAAGCAGTAGACCATGGAGCAACTTGGGGACTCTTTATGGTCCCAAATGAGAGAAGAGAAATAGTGTCAGAGGCCTAGGTTTCTTCAATAACCTGCTCAAAACTGTTCTTCCAAGAGGATCCAGAGAGCGTCTGGAGGCTGATGTGGAATTACATATCCCATTTTTAAGGAAAACTTCCTGTTCAAGAAGTCTTAGCTTTTAAGCTCTCACAACATTTTAAAAGGAAATATGTCTTGTTTATTACTCTTGGGGTATTGATAAACTTTAAAGCATAGAACTATTTTTATATACTAATAATTATACTCAAAGGGATTATAATAGTATGATTCCTAGTGTTTCCTAGGAAAATTCTACTCTGTCAGTCCCAACAAAATAACAAAACAGAAAGCCATAAAAAAGAGTGTTCTCAGGAGATGCAGGTTTAATTTCTGTGATAATTGGTGATGAGACTCTAAGCCTGTTCAATACAGTTATAGAGAGCAGCCAAGTGTGGTTATTTAAATGAATTAAAATGAAAGGAAGTTAAAAGTTCATTTCCTCAGTTGAACTGGCCGTATTTCCAGTGTTCAGCAGCCATCACAGATATAGAACCTTTCCATCACCTCACAAAGTCCTATTAGGCAGCACAGGTATAAGCTATAAAACCATCAGAAGCACAGTTTGGTATCATAACCAGATGTGGAGTGCCATATATAGATAATAATCTCATTTTAAAGGATACAACAATATTTCAAGACTGCCTTTGTGTTTGTTAAATCTTGTTACAATGGGGCTTATTTGCTACACAGTCTAGGGTTAAGTTTTCTTTGATAGTATAAGTAGTTTTGCAAATAGTTGTGAGCTATTTTCCAAACAATTATGAATGGGTATCAGGGCAAAAGGAAACAGCAAAAGGAGATATTTGGAGGACTTCGAAGCATTAATCTCTTGGGATGAGGCAGCCTTACAGCCTTTCCTACCTGCATGGAACTAAGTTCCCCCTGAGCACTGAAGGTGATTCTCTGCCTGGGAGTCCATATTGCTCACCCAGCACATCTTACAACGTGGCTCTGGGGTGTGATGGTATTGTGAACTGGGAGGCACGAGGCATGTAACAGAAGGAGTAGTGACTGGAGAGGTAAGAATTGGAGTGTTGGCCATTTTAAAGCAAAGATTTTTCTGTTGGGTAGCATAGATGGGGAGGAGCCCAGAGTGGAACGTGGTTGTAACCCAGAGCCATAAGCAGCAAAATGGAATCAGTATTTGTAAGTTCTGAGCCCCATAGCTGCTTGAGATTGCACAGTAAGTTACTCTGCAAAGTAAGTACAGTGGGTACTTAGCACATGACCAATTGCAATGTCAACAATATTTAAGTGAGGCGATGCCTGGTTATGGGGTATAAGGAATGGGCATTTCATGATCATTGCATCAAATTTTAAAATGCAACTTTTGAGTAATTGCTATTTTCTCAGTTTTGGTTCTCTTGAAGGCAGAACCTGAAATGAGACATCAGGATAGTTTTTTGAGGGATGATCTCAGGAAGCCAACAAGGAGTAGGGAGTGTGATACTGGGGGGAAGAGAAGGGAAATATGAGGTGCAATCTCACAGTTGCTGCCGTGACCAATGGGCCTCTGTTTGGTTAGAACCTCCATGGATCTTCGTCTGAAGCACAGGAAGCTGGTTGCTAGCCACCATTCGTTGAGAACCATCTCCATCTTTTACCCCCCCCAACATTTCAGCTGCACTTCCAGCTGGTCCAGCAGTGTTCTGAGGACCTGGGACGGAACGCAGAAAATGAGGCCCATGCTTGAGATGGCAGGCTGTCATAGCATCCTGAGTCGGAGGCACACAAATCTGGTACATCCCATCTGTGACTGAAATCAGAGGTGAGCCAAGGGGATCTGACACAGGGTACTGGAGGCATCTGCTACAGTTGCAGTTACTGAGGACACTCATGATGTGTCAGACCCTAAGCTGAGATAAAGCACATGCTTTTTCTCATTTAGCTGCACAGCTACCTGGGAAGTAGGTGTCACACATCCACATTTCATAGAGAACATGGAAGCTCTGAGAGGCTAAACAACTTGATCAAGAACCCAAATATATCAAATGCCAAGGATCCTAAGTGGCCAACATAGGATTCTCACCTTAGCCTGGGCTACCCACATCCCTAGCTCAACGCCACTTTGCTCTTTCTTCCTCAGTGGCTCTAATCTTTGTCTTTTGTCTTCTTTCTTTTTATAACATGGCCCCTAACATTTTATTTATTTATCTTTCCCATTTACTTTTTGGAATGTAGTATTCTACTGGTTTTGGCAAACATACAGAGCCACATAATTACTGCCACCACTGTTCTAATCTATAGGACAGTTCTAGTAGGCCCCAAACACCGCAAGATCCTTTGCAGTCAACCCCTTTCCCCATTCCCTGCCTCTCACCAATACTAGATTTGTTTTGTTTCTCTATTGTTTTGCATTTGCAAGAATTCCATATAGATGAAATCATACCATACATAGCCATTCAAGTCCAGCTTCTTTTTGTCACAGAATGTATTTGAGAATCACTTAACTTGTTATGTGTGTCAATTGTTCATTCCTTTCGTTTACTGAGTGATATTTCATCATGTGGCTGCTCCATACATTGGCTATGCCCTAGTTGAGGGACATTTGGGTTGTTTCCAACTCTTGGCTATTACAAGGGAAGCTGCTGTAAGCATTTGCACAAAGGTTTTATCTAAATATAAGTTGTCATGTTACCTGGATAAATGCCTGGGAGTCAGATTACTGATGTGGTATGAGTGTAGGTTTACCTTTCTAAGAAATTGCCCAATGTTGGTGAAATCTACTATTTTGCATCCTCATCATTAATGTAGAAGAGTTCAGTTGCTGCATAGTCTTACCAGCACTTTTTAAAAAAACTTTTTAGTCATTCTAATAGGCCGTTAGTGGTAACTCAATGTAGCTTAAATGTGTTTCCCGAATGATAAACTATTTTGAACATCTCTTTGTGTACTTGCTTGCAAGTGTATATCATCCATGGTGAAGTGTCTGCCCATTTGTTTCACTGGATTGTTTCATTTCTTATTAATAAATTTTTGAGAGAGATTTTAATACTATGTATAGATTTCATAAAATCCTACATGTGTACTGCAAATATTTTCTCCTAACATGTGGCTAGTCTTTTCATTCTCTTAATAATGTCTTTTAAAAGCAGTTCTTAATTTATATATCCTCAATCATTTTTTTTATATTTTATGTTGAAACAGGGTCTTTCTGAGTTGCTTAGGGCCTTGCTAAATTGCTGAGGCTGGCTTTGAACTTGCGATCCTCCTGTCTCAGTCTCTTGGGATTATATAGGGATTATAGGTGTCAGCCACTGTGCCTGGCATTTATTTGTTTATTTTTGCAGTATTGAGGATTAAACCCAGGGCACTTTACCACTGAACTACATCTAAGCCTTTTTTAAAAAAAAAAAAATTGTGTGTATTTTGTTGAGACAGAGAATCTCAAAGTTGCCCAGGCTGGTCCTGAACCTGCAGTCCTCCTGCCTCAGCCTCCTGGTTACAGGGACCACAGGTCTCTGCCACTATACCCAGCCACTGTAGTTTTTTTTTTTATGGTTTGTGATTTTGGTGCCATTCTCAAGAAATCTTTGGCTAATTCAAGGTCACAAAAATTTTCTCTTAAATGTTTTATGGTAGGCATATGATCCATTTTGAGTTATTTTTGTGTGGAGTACAAAGTAAAGATCAAGATTCTCTTTTTATTATCATATGGATAGGTAAATTGTTGCAGCACTATCTTTTGAAAAGTCTATACTTTTGCCATTGAATTGCCTTCACACTTTTATTGAAAATCAGTTGATCACATATATATGGGTCTGTTTACGGACTCCATTCTGTTTTGTTGATCTATATGTCTCCTGTTTCTGCAATACCACACTGTCTTGGCTATTGCAGCTTTGTAGAAAAATCTGGAAATCAGGTAGTCCTCCAACTTCGTTCTTGTTTTTTTCAAGATTATTTTTTCCTATTTTAATGCTTTTTGCCTTTTCGTATGTGTTTGAGTCTGCTTGATGATTCCAAAATACAATGCTGGTGGATTTAGATTGGAATTTTGTTTAAACTATATACCATTTTTGGGAAAACTGATATATTAACATTATTCCTTTTATTTTATCACTATCTAGTGTCAGAGAGACTAAACAAAAGCAACATAATGGCAGCAAGATGTGTTTATTGAAATGTGACCGGTAAATAGTTTGTAAATTGTGATTACTGCTATTTCTCACATTTTCAGATTATATAAATATTAACAGAACAATGCTACTTTGTGCAGTTGGTTAGGAGAAGGGAATCATGTGTGTTGATTTGTTATAGCCCCTCTCACTTCACTAGTTTCCCCTCCTGTGTGACTGAAATATGTATGTCTGCCAAGTATAATTTACATTTCATTTATGGGTCTTTAGGGAATCAGAGTGAGTCGTTAAACAATCATCACTTCTTAAAATATGTTTTAAAAATGAAATATTCCCTGTTCCTAAACCACCACATTGGGGCTTTTTATAGGAAACAAGTCTAGTTTATTATTATTTTTATTTTTAAGGATGTAGAATAGGCAAACAGAGAGCAGATTTAATATAGGTCTCTGACTTTGAGAATTTCAGTATTTCTTGCATCTGCATGTATTTTAATGCCAAGTCTAGCTAATTGCTGAAAATTTTCTGAATGTCTATGCATAGTTCTTAATTGATAACTGAAAAAAGCAAAAAAAAAAATCTTTCTGATGCAGAGGAGATGGCTTTCTTCATTAGGAACGTAGAAGTTTTCTATCTTTACCTGTGGTCTTTGGTCCTCTTTCTGTTGTTCATGTCCCAAATTCAACTTTCAGAACTCGGCTACTTGCCAGCTCAGATTTTAACCTTCCACGGCCTATTGCTGGCTTCTTGGCAGAATGTCAAACCTGTCCAGGCAGGACGTCAGACCAGTCCAGATTAAACTAGCTTGATCTAAGAAACAAGCCAGTGCGAAACAGCAAGATCCTCATTAATTTTAATTAACCGTTCCAAACAGAGTTGCACAACAAGGTCATTTTCCCTAAATGAATTATTAGAGATAATATAAGGAATAAACTTCTCCAGGCAGTATTTTTAAGCCCCAGGAGTTGGCAACAACTGTCCCAGAGAATATCTGTCTCTCCGAGTTAGTCCACTCACCTAAGGTTGAGGGAAATAGTCCCTGAAACCATTGAAGTCATTGCATACACCTGTTGTTTCCAAAGATTTCAATTACAAAGTTCAAAGCATTTCAGAGAATGATAAGGAGTGATGTTTCCTCACGTGGAAATAAATGAACAGAAAAATCAAAATAGATTTGGAAATCATTTTTCCTTCTAAATTGAGAACATTCAAGGACTTCCCGGGAACTCTAAATGATGGCCTTTCGAGAAGTTCACTTGTTTATTCAGGTTTATAGACTCTTTTGTTTATTAAGAAGGAACTGGCCACATTTGTTATAGATTAGGGCCTTCAGTATTTTCACTTTGTCGTTCATATTCTTCTGTATAATATGTCCATTTTCCCCAAAAGTAAACAATAACATTGCTATAAAAAGACTTCAATTTGTGATAAAATGTACAGAGCATACTAGTTTTCTAAGCATTTAATTTCTCCCTTTTATTGAACTATTATCCAAAACATCCAAATAATATTATTGGTTAAAAAATATTTAAAAATTTAACTTGGACACATAATTATAAATATCCTAGACTGACAATTGTTCACATGTCTCTATCAGAGTATTTACAGATGCTAATCACACATCTTAATAAATATGCAAGAACATTATTGGCTTCTTTGGCAGGCTGATATGGCCGTGAAGATATAAAGGCTCTTAGCTTAAAAGTTTATCTAAGAATCTCAGTTAGATTTGGAATTACTGTAACAATTCTTGTGAAAAGTCCAAACACTGCCAAAAGCAGCTGAAGCCGCTGACCTAGCAGCCTGAGTCTGAAAGAGACTCACTGCACTAAAAGCTGTAGGGGTTGAGCTAAACATATGGTATCGGATTACGATTAATCTGGAGAACAGACCATCAGCAAATTGAGAAAAGAATCTCTTGTTGCAGTGATTTATCAAGCTTTTGAGTTTTCATCCTCTGTCTTCCTTTCTGATTTGTTTTCTGCTGTTTGCCTAATTGTCATGGAAGGATAATGGCTTCCATGATGAATGGATTTCTAATGCAAATGCTTAAATACATGTTCCGGGCAGTACACTGTCAAATTTCAAACCGACACTGATATCTATATCTATATAGATGCATGTAATATTTTATATTTGCCTATGTAAAGTTAATATATATTCTACATTGAATTTATCATATTTATTAATATATCTGGTGTGGAGTGTGTACATGTGTATTTGTGTGTGTGTGTGTGTGAGAGAGAGAGAGAGAGAGAATATTAGAAGAAAATAAGATGAAAACTGAATTGACGAAATAAAATGTAAAGTAAATTGATTCACCCAGAATTTAGAATTGAAGAGGAGAAAAATACGAAAGACATGGATGACCTATCAAGAGATCAAGCTATTTAAAATATTACTGATATACATAGAAAACAGAAAGAATGAATCCAAAGTGATGGTTGAAGCGAAAAAGAAAACACCTTTTAGGAAATGGATGATCTCAGCCTCAAAGCAAGAATGTACATTGAGTAACACTGTAGCTTCATGAAAACTGAACTACATCAGGATGTGTTCTTCCAGCATTCATAAAAATCTATCATCACACAAACATCAAGAAACACACAAAGAGCCTCCCAAAATTGAACACAGGTTCTCCGAGTTTCTGATAAAGGATATTGATTGTTTAAATTTCTTCACTATTAAATGCTACAACCCAAAGGAAGCAGTTAAGAGTCAAGGTCATGGAGAGGCTAGAGTTATAACGACTGCCTAATTTCAAACCTTAGCTCCACTGAATATCGGTTATTTAAGCATGGCCAAACTCCGTCTCACCTTTGTGTTTCATTCTCATCAAAAGTTTAATGCAGGTAATAAATGCACCTTCCTATAGTTATCCTTAAGATTAAATAAATGAATATATTTAATGTACCTAGATGAGTACCTAAAGCCCAATAAGCAAAACGTGAGTTATTTTCCCTCTGCTTGCTCTCTTTCTTCTCTTTGTTTTCTTACTCCTCTTTCTTATGCTTTTTTCCTCCTCTTCCTCTGCTTCTTCTTACCATTGTTGTTATTTTTACTACAGAACTTTCAAAGAATTCTCTATCCAGCTAAGGTATCAACAGGTAAAGGCAACAGAAGGGTAGGTAGGCTTTGATAGGTATGGACTCCAAATGTGCTGTCTAGGCAACTTAAATTAAAAAATGTGGAAACTTGAGTTTCAACAACAGAAGTTGCTTCAAAGACCAGAATTATTGACAAAGGAAATAGTGGCTGCAAAAGGCCACTAACCTGAATTATTAGTACCACATGGATTATACAATTTGATTTCCTTTAATTTTATTGTATAAAATATTAAGGAAGAAAAACAAAAGGTTTATATCTCAAACTAAATTAAAACCCAGCAATTAATGAGTTTGAAAGCAAAGGCACAAACATTTTATTTTTCATCAAGGGCAGTTAACAAATTACTAATTTGCCTTTAACTCATCTGGTTTGTTTAGAAGAGTTTGAAGATCATCTTTGGAAAACTTTAGCTACTTGAGGAATAAATGCAGAATTTTTTCTTTCCAACTAGAGTTAATAAATCAAAAAACCTCCCAGAACCCCAAAACAAAACAGTCAAACAAATGAGCAAACAAAAAACAAGCCTCCATCAGGAAAAGAGAGAATCCAGTGAGCAAATATTAAAAAAAAAGAGAGAGAAAGAAAGAAAATGCATATAGAAACATGACCAAATATTAGCTGGATCAAAAAATGAATATGAGTTAAATTCTCCAATGAATGGACATTTGTGCTGTGCTACTTGTAATTTCTCCACCTAAAATAAAAATATTTGGAAATATTGGCAAATAAATGCAAGGCAAACAAAAAGTCAAGAGAGTAATTTTAATGTTAGATAAAGCAGAATTTAAGACAACAACATTAAATGCTCTAAAGTGGGTCATTCTAATCAGCAGTAAAGATAAAAATACGTTGAATCCCTCTTATACAGAATAATATAGTATCACTGTTAGAGAAGGTGAAAGTGTTTGAAATTCAGACATTTTAGAAAAATTTAATGTGAGAGACTTTAACTACTATGACAGACCGATTATATGTGAATTATTAAGAATATGATTACTTACTTTCAACATAATTAGAAATAAAAGAAAATAAAATTAAAATGAGATACCTTTTTCTGTCAAGTAAACAAAAAGACTTTTGAAAACATAATAACCAATATTAACAAGTATGTGTTGGAATGGACCCTCTCATGGCTGTTAGATGTGGAAATAGATACAATTTATGATAAAATTAGGTTGGTCAGATTTTTAAGAGCCTTAGTATTAGCTTTAGTATTTTCACTTCTTGCAGAGAGATTGGGGGAAAAAAAGGATTTATGCTCACTGGTTGCAGAATTATTTGAATTTTTAAAAAGTAAATAAAATATTCATTAGCAGAATAATGGTTAGATAAATTATTTTGTCACATATTAAAATAGCATATTTGAGAATATATAATTTTTTGAAGAATACTTAAAAAGACACAAAAAAGAAAAATAATGTCTATTTTTGCAAATAAAAATGATTAAACATGATTCAATAAATAGCACAGTCCAATTTGTGGTAAAAAATAAAATTCATACTTATATCAAAATGGATTTTATTTTCATATATAACTAAATAGAATGAATAAAAACAAATGTGGTTAATGTAACAGTGTATGTCTGGGTGGTCTTACAAATTTTCATGATTTTTTTTTTATATTTTCTAATTTTTTATTAGTGATGTATTATTCCATAAAGGAAAAAAAAATATTTAGAAAAGAGCCAGGAGGGAACTTCAAACAAATGTTTAGAATAGGATGCTATAAAAAGTATATGCTTTTGTTTTTTGCTATGAAAGAATTAACATATATAAATGAAGACATTATTGTATTTTCTTCCTCCCTTCAAAACTGAGTATGACTGAAAAATTGAAACACTAGTCAAATAATTTCAAGTTCCTGTATCATTTTGAGAAATATTAGTATTTTTATAGAACTTTATACATTAGAAAATATTTTCACAATCTTACCTTATTTAACTTTCACAAAAATGCTCTGAAAAAGATTATGTCCAATCTTCTTCTGTTTTTGTTTTTTTGGTACTGGGAATTGAACCTATGGGCCCCAACCACTAAGCAATATTCCCAGAACTATTTTGTATTTTATTTAGAGACAGGGTCTCACTGAGTTGCTTAGTGTCTTGTTTTTGCTGAGGCTGGCTTTGAACTGTCTATCCTCCTGCCTTAGCCTCCTGAGCTACTGTGATTACAGGCATGTACACCATGCCCAGTTCCCAGCCCTTTTTAATATTTTATTTTGAGATGGGATCTCACTGAGTTGCATGGGGCCTCTCTAAGTTGCTGAGGCTGACTTTGAACTTGGGATCCTCCTGCCTCAGACTTCCTGAGCTGCTGTGATTACAGGCATGAGCCAACTCCAATCTACATATGAAGAAATTGAGACTCAGAAAGTCAATAGTTTCTTGCCTAAGTATGCTCAGAAAAAAAATCTCTCTTAAAAAAAATCCCCAGCACTTTCCAGACTCTATCTGCACTATTTATGCATAATAATATTTGTACAATATCATTATACATAAATTTTTCTAAAAGTACAACCTGCTGCTCTTCTCCCTTTGAGTTTTTATTAGGATCCTATTGTCACGTGCTATTGCTTTCTGTCAACCCAACCTAAGATATATATGGGGAAACATTTTACTCCTAGCAGTAACACACAAATTATTGTTACCAAGAAAAATTCATTATCATTTTGTTTTTATTGGGCTACCTGTTTTAAGACCCATATAATCTTACAAATTAGTACCTATTACCTCGATTTCTATCCACATGTCACAAGTCACACTGAATGGTCTCTACCTTTGTGACTGAATCTAACTTTACATTTATTAGCAACTTTGATCTATTATAAAACTCATCTGGTCATTAATGGAAGAACCACTGGGTATTGAGACTGAGTCTATTCAGCACTTTGTCTGGGCTAGAAGTCAATCAGAATGCAATCATTCATTAAGACTCCTGCAGGCAATAGCCACTGTGCTGTGCCAACATTCATCAAGCTAAGGGCCAGGAAATGTGAGTGCCAGGGGCAGATCTCACAGAGACAGCACAAAAGTCAGCTCATCTCAATTACAACTCGGCAGCCGCCTTCTTCCTCTCAGCTATAGTCAGGGAAGGGAATCTGAGAGGCAGTTTAGGGGTTTTTCATTGGGCTTCCTTTCAACAAGAATACCCTATAGGAAACAAACTAGGGTACTTATTTTCCTGCTCTTTATTTCCAACAGAATGTTTGGAATATAGTGTTTATGTTGTGCTAGTTCAAGAAATCAAAGAAGCAAGAAATAAGAACGGTGAATATTTGGTGTCACATTCTTAGCTCTATGCCTTGCGAAGCATCTCTAGGCAAGTCCTTTAATTTTTCTGTTTTAATATCCTTATCTCTAAACTATCCCATTGGGATTTTGTAAAAATATATAAAATCAAGTAAATCAAGTGCATCGATCAGCTTTCTGTCACTTTAAGGAAATACTTGAGATCAACAAAGGAAGAAAGGTTTATTTTGGCTCCTGATTTTGGAGGTTTTAGATAATGGTCAGTTGATCCTCCTGCCTTTGGGCTTCGGCAAGATAGGGTGTCACGGCAGGAGAACCTTGTGGAGCAAAGCTGCTCACCTGTGAAGTCCAGGAGCAAAAAGAGAGGAGGGGAATAGGTGTCCTCCTAGTACACACTGCAAGGCATACCCCCAATGATTCAACCTCCTTCTGCTAGCCTCTCTTCTCCTAATAGTTCCACTATTTTCCAACAGAGCCAGAAGTTAGTGACCAAGCCTTTTACACCTGGGCCTTTGTGGGACACAAAGCTTGAATATGTACACACACACATATAATATTTATATAATATTGTATAACATATATTTATATATTAATAAAAATATATAATTATATAATATGTTATATTATATATTTGAATATATTTATATGTGTAAAAATATATATATGTGTGTGTATATATTATATATATATATTATATATATATATACATATATGTATATATCTCACGGAGATTAGAATATTCCTTTTTATTTGGAATTGGGTGTGAATAGCTTTGTGTTTCAAGTACTGATTATAGTAATCAGTCCAAATGTGCTTTTTCCAATAACCTCCCAGAACCATATAACGGGGTACATTTTTCTTCGAGAGGGTCTATATAATCATTTTCTAGAAAGTATACAGTGTTTTCTATATGAAGAAAATAGCTTCACCTTCAAAAAAAAAATAGTTCTACTTTGGTAGTGGCCCTAGAATAAGTCCTTGGAGAATCTTCAAGTCCCAAAGGTCTCATTAGGGGATAAGACTGATGCATGCTTCTCATACAGGTCTAAAAAGATGTCTGAAGCTCACCTGTCAGCATGGAGACATCCAGAATCATTTCCAGAAACAAAGGATGCATTTACAAGTCCGAGGTGCTTTGACAGGAGGAGAATCGCCTGGGCAGCCGGGTCCTCCCTCATCCTCCTCCCGTGGGCGCTGGGAGATTGAATTACAACTCGACAGCTTATGAGAATTTCCCCAGAATTAAATGTGACTGTGCTATGGTATCGTGTCTAATAAGTTACAACTGTGATAAGTATGACTCTGTGAATGCGGTGCCATCAAGGTGTTGGTCTCTTCTCCCTGTGGTTGACCATGTATTAGTAAGTGGCAGGTGACCCTGGCCAGTCATGGAGCAGTCGCACTGCGGTGACAATTCTGCTTGAGCGCCTGTCGCTTCTGCCACTGTGTGTGAGGGAAAGCCCACAGCCCAATTCCGTATCCGAGTTTCCTCTTTCACCGCAAGCCTATGGCATGCTGGCCTGCGACTCTGGTATGCATGACTCCATGAACGAGGAATTGGAGTCTTGCAGGATGGGCTGGGCTCGGTGTGACTGGACGGCACATGGCCACGGTGTTACTGAGCAACAGGGCTTGTGTTCCTGTTGCTGAGATTTTCCCGCTTTGCTCCCACGGATGCAGGTTACATAGTTGATCTGTGTGGTGTGTTCTAATTCTGTTTGAGGTAGGCTGCAGCCAGCAACCCAGGCCTGCCTGGCAAGATGGGACTTGGGTTGTAGAACACCTGTCTCATCTCTTATAAGGTTAAGGGCCAATACAAATTTTCCATTTTAAGGATGAGTTTTACTAATGCTATTGTTGCCCTCTTGCTGTCTGCCAGCTGCTCAAAAATCTCTAACCACTGGCCCCTGTCCCACTATTCTGCTGCTGTACCAAGTTTTCATCTCGGAGGCATCTGTATAAAAGTAGCTGAGAGAGGGTTAAAGGGATGCTGTAGGTGCCAGCTAGGATGCCGTCTGCTGGGAGCACATTTCCAACTAGCCTGACAGAGGAAGTTACTTGCTGGTCAATGTGGATGTGGCAACATTCTTTAGGACACTGGTCATCACAGCCAAAAATACATGAAACTAGAACTATTTTCATAAACTATCCTGTGGGGAATTGGAGCTACTTTGACATATGGGATCCGGGGAAGCTGGGGCTAGAGAAAAAAATAAATTAGAACTTTATAGTATCTCAGAAAAACACTATTATTAAAAATAATACTGCGTTCCATATATTTTCTGCTTTGAAAGTACCCGGAAGGTTCTCAGCCCTCAGATTTCTGTGTGTGCATAGCAATACTAACAAGGGGTACCTTGAACTTCTTTTACTCTCTCAATTTCTACTCTTCCCTAACCTTCATTTAAGTGTGATACATTTTAATATGGTGGGAGTAATAAAATTTCTTTTGCTTCTGCATTTCAAGTTTGGAAGATAACAAATTTAAAATTAGTCAGGACTTTCGGATTCCTGTTAAATAATAATATAAAGCAAAATTTCCCAGTGTCCTAGGTAAATGTTGAGTATGTTAAGCTGTGGTGTGCTGGAAAACATTTAACCACGGGCTTTCGTGGTAGGTGGAGTCCTGATTTGTAGTGATTGCAGATTTCCATGGTGCACTATTAGCACCATGGTTGATTTTAAGCTACCAACCCGATGTGGTTGAATGCAGAGTTGGGAAGAAACATGCACAGTTGGATCTCGCAAGCTGTACAAACTGGCTCCAACACCCTATAGCTGCTAGATGTTACTAGGAATTTTGTGAAGAAAGCATTCATAGTTTAAAAAAAGTTGGGTGGAAAAAAAAAAAGCCCAGTGAAGTTAAACATGTGGGAATTCTTATAACCTTTAAAATACTAATTTGCATTTTGAAAATCTAAAATGTTCTTTATTCGTTTACTTGACTACTGAACATTTCAGCTGGAATACCTATTAACATCTTGTGGGATACTAGTGTTCCAGGAAACACAATTTAGAAAATGCTTATCTCAAAGCATTCTTCATTTTTTTAAACTTTGTGATTGTTTTAAGTTATAGGAGTGAGAGTCAACCAAAAGTATTATTGGCAATACAAAGAAATTTAAAGAAGTTAAATTCTCCCTTTTGATCCCAACTTTCTTAGTTAATAAATGCTAAAGTTTTGATATATGTCATTTCACACTTTTATCATATAAACAAGTATATATGTCACTTGTTTTCAAAGCTGAGATTTAAAAGTTATCTTCATCGAATGGCAATAGCCACAAACCCCAGTTTAAAAATAGAAATAAAAATATAAATTATCAGAGTTCATAGAAATCTTCATTCCTGTGTGTAAATGACAGTTTTGAGCATAGATTTCTCTGACAGAAAGTTTAAATATTTCCATGTCATTATTGTATTCTGTTTTTCTTGATGGAAAGGGAAATACAACCAATTTTTGATTGTTTTACTCTTTGCAGTAGGGCTCTCTAACAACAATATTATCTTGTATCATACACAGAAAAAGTAGTAGCTTCTGTGGATATCATTCTTTATGTGAAGAATCAGACTCGGCTTTGAGTTAAGATGAGTTGACCATGAGTTGAGAGGTAAGCTATTTTATTGTGGGCTCTGGAATAGAATTTCAATTTTTGGAAAAAGTAGCAGAAAAATATACTTTAAAATAAATGTAATCCTATTAACAAGTACTTTACTAAAGAGGAAAGCATTTTATTCCTGCCAATTTTTAGAGGATAGGGATTTTAAGTTCTTTATACATAAACTCCATTTAATTAATTGATTAATTAGTTAAGATGCTGGGAATTGAACCCAGGGCTTCATGCATGCTAGGAAAGTACTCTACCCTGGAGTAAACACCAAACCCCCCTCCTCTCTCTTACACACACACACACACACGCACACAAACACACACACACACCCATACACCCAGTAACTTCTTTTTCATAAGGATTATTTATTTAGAAAGTTTCTGTTCTATTAACTTTTAAATCATAATATAGTTTGGTTCCTTCCTTGAAGCTTAGCTATGCTCTCCTCAGGATTCAGATGTCAAAACACATATGTAAGATGTAAGGCTGATGGGGCATTCTTTAGTTTTTAAATTAATTAATTGTAATTTGTCATGTATGACAGAAGAATGCATTATATTTCATAATTACACATATAGAACACAGGTTTTCGTATCTCTGGTTGTATACAAGGTATATTTACACCATTTGTGTCTTCATACATGTACTTAGGGTAATGATGTCCATCTCATTCCACTATCTTTTCTACCCCTATCCTCCTCCCTTCCCCTCCCACACTTTGCCCTATCTAAAGTTAGTCTAATCCTCCTATGCTCCCCCTCCCTACCCCACTGTGAATCAGCCTCCTTATATCAGAGAAAACATTTGGCATTTGTTTTTTGGGGGATTGGCTAACTTCACTTAGCATTATATTCCCTAACTCCATCCATTTACCTGCAAGTGCCATGATTTTAATCTCTTTTATTACACAATTTCCATTGTGTATGTCTACCACATTTTCTTTATCTATTCATCTACTGAAGGGCATCTAGATTAGGTTTGTTCCAGTTTAGCTATTGTGAGTTGTTCTGCTATAAACATTGATGTGGCTGTGTCCCTGTAGTATGCTCTTTTTAAGCTTTTTGGGCATAGACCAAGGACAGAGATAGCTGAGTCAAGTGGTGATTCCATTCCCAATTTTTCAAGGAATCTTCATATTGCTTTCCATATTGGCTGCACCATTTTGCAGTCCCACCAGCCATGTATGAGTGTGCCTTTTTCCCCACATCCTCACCAACACTTATTGTTGTTTGTATTCTTAATAGCTGCCATTCTGACTGGAATGTGATGATATCTTAGTTTTGATTTGCATTTCTCTAATTGCTAGTGATGATGAACACTTTTCGATATATTTGTTGGTTGATTGTATAGCATCTTCTGAGAAGTGTTTGTTCATTTCCTTGGCACATTTATTGATTTGTTTATTTGGTGTTTAGCTTTTTGCGTTCTTTATATACCCTAAAGATTAGTGCTGTATCTGATGTGCAAGTGGTAAAAATTTGCACCCAAGGTATAGGCTCTCTATTCACCTCACTGATTGTTTCTTTTGCCGAGAAGAAGCTTTTTGGTTTGAATCCATTCCATTTATTGAGTCTTGATTTTAATTCTTGTGCTATAGGAGTCTTATTAAGGAAGTTGGGGCCTAATCCGACATGATGGAGATTAGGGCCCACTTTTTCTTCTATTAGATACCGGGTCTCTGTGTATCTCTCGCCATACACAAAACTCAACTCAAAGTGGATCGATCCACTTTGAGTTGAGTTTTGTGTATGGTGAGAGATAGGGGTTTAATTTCATTTTGTTGCATATGGATTTCCAGTTCTCCCAGAATAATTTGTTGAAGAGGCTATCTTTTATCCAATGTATGTTTTGGTGCCTTTTTTCTAGTATAAGATAACTGTAATTATGTGGGTTAGTCTCTGTGTCCTCTATTCTGTACCATTGATCTACAAGTCTATGTTGTTGCCAATATCGTGCTTTTTTTTGTTTCTATTGCTCTGCAGTGTAGTTTAAGACCTGGTTTAATGATGCCACCTGCTTCACTTTTCATGCTAAGGATTACTTTAGCTATTCTGGGACTCTTATTTTTTCAGATGAATTTCATCTTAATTCTATGAGGAATGTCATTGAGATTTTGATTGGAAATCTGTATAGTGCTTTTGAGAGTATGATCATTTTGACAATATTAATTCTGTCTATCCAAGAGCAAGATAGATCTTTCCATCCAAGTTCTTCTTTGATTTCTTTCTTTAGTGTTCTGTAGTTTTTGTTGCAGAGGTCTTTCACCTCTTTTGTTAGGTTGATTCCCAAGTATTTTATCTATCTATCTATCTATCTATTTATTTTTTGAGGCTATTGTAAAAGGGGTAGTTTTCCTTGTTTCCCTTTCTGAGGATTTGTCACTGATACACAGAAATGCCTTTGATTTATGGGTGTTGATTTTATATCCTGCTACTTTGCTGAATTCGTTTACTAGTTCTAAAAGTTTTCTGTTGGATTTTTTTGGGGGCCTTCTAGGTATAGAATCATATCATCAGCAAATAGTGAGTTCTCCTTTTCCTATTCATATCCCTTTAATTTCTTGCATCTAATTTCTCTGGCCAGTGTTTCAAGAACTATGTTAAATAGATAGTGGTGAAAGAGGGCATCCCTGTCTTGTTCCTGTTTTTAGAGGGAATGCTTTCAATTCTTCTCCATTTAGAATGATGTTGGCCTGGAGCTTAGCATAGATAGCTTTCGTGATGTTGAGATATGTTCCTGTATCCCTAGTTTTTTAGTGTTTTAAACATGTAAAGGTGCTGTATTTTCTCAAATGCTTTTTCTTCATCTATTGAGATGATAATATGATTCTTATCTTTAAGTCCATTGATGTGATGAATTACATTTATTGATTTGCATATGTTGAACCAACTTTAAATCCCTGGGATGAATCCCACTTGATCATGGTACACTATCTTTTTGATAGGTTTGTGTATTCGATATGCCAGATTTTCATTGATAATTTTTTTCATCTATATTCATTAGAAATATTGGTCTGAAGTTTTCTTTCTTTGATATGTCTTTGTCTGGTTTTGGAATCAGGGTGATATTGGCCTCATAGAATGAGTTTGGAAGTGCTCCCTCTTTTTCTATTTCCTAAAATAAAATTGAAGAGTATTGGTATTAGTTTTTTAAAGGCCTTGTAGAATTTGGCTGTGTATCCATCCAGTCCTGGACCTTTCTTGGTTAGTAGGCTTCTGATGGTGTCTTCTATTTCATTGCTTGAAACTGATCTGTTTAAATTGTGTATATCATTCTGATTCAATTTGGGCAAATCATATAAATCTAGAAATTTGTCGATGCCTTCGATATTTTCTATTTTATTGGAGTACAAGTTTTCAAAATAATTTCTAATTATATTCTTTATTTCTGCAGTGTCTGTTGTGATATTACCTTTTTCATCATGTATGTTAGTAATTTGAGTTTTCTCTCTTCTTCTCTTTGTTAGCATGGCTAAGGGTTTGTCAATTTTATTTGTTTTTACAAAGAACCAACTTTTTGTTTTGTCAATTTTTTTTTCAATTGTTTCTTTTCTTTTGATTTCATTGATTTCAGCTCTGATTTTAATTATTTCCTGTGTTCTACTGCTTTTGGTGTTGATTTGCCTTCTTTTTCTAGGGCTTGGAGATGTAATGTTAGGTCATTTATTTGTGGACTTTTTCTTCTTTTAAGGAATGGACTCCATTTTCTTTTAGTACTGTCTTCACAGTGTCCCAGAGATTTCGATATGTTCTATCAGTGTTCTCATTTACCTCTAAGAATCTTTTAATCTCCTCCTTGATGTCTTTTGCAACCCATTGTTCATTCAGTAGCATATTATTTAGTCTTCAGGTGTTGGAGTAGTTCTCATTTTTTTAATTTTGTCATTGATTTCTAATTTCATTCCATTATGATGTGATAAAATGCAGGGTAGTATCTCTCCTTTTTTGTATTTGATAAGAGTTGCTTTGTGGCATAAGGATCCATGTGCAGCTGAGAAGAAAGTGTTTTTGCTCGTTGACAGACGAAATATTCTATATATGTCAGTTAAGTCTAAGTTATTTATTGTGTTATTGAGTTCTATAGTTTTTTACTCAGCTTTTGTTTGGGAAGATCTATCCAGTGGTGAAAGAGGTGTGTTAAAGTCACCCAAGATTATTGTGTTGTGGTCAATGTGACTCTTGAGCTTGAGAAGAATTTGTTTGATGAACATAGATGCTCCATCGTTTGGGGCATATATATTTACAATTGTTACGTCTTGTTGGTGTTGGTTCCCTTGAACAATATGAATGTCCTTATTTATTCTTTTTGATTAATTTTAGCTTGAAATCTACTTTATTTAATATGAGGATGGAAACCCCTGCTTGCTTCTGCAGTCCATGTGAGTGATATGATTTTTCCTAACCTTTTACCATTGGTCTTGGATGTCTTTTCCTATGAGATGAGTCTCCTGGAGGCAGCATATTGTTGGGTCTATTTTTTTGATCAAATCTGCTAGTCTATGTCTTTTGATTGGTGAATTTAGGCCATTAATATTTACGGTTATTATTGAGACATGATTTGTATTCCCAGCCCATTTTTGTTACTTAACTTGACTTGGTTTCTCCTTTGATTAGTTTTTCCTTTGTAATACCTCCTTTTGCTGATTTTCATTGTTGTTTTTCATTTCCTCTTCATGGGAATATTTGCCAAGGATGTTCTGAAGTGCAGGTTTTCTTGCTGTAAATTCTTTTGACTTTTGTTTATATGGAAGGTTTCTATTTCATCATCAAATCTAAGGCTTAATTTTGCTGGATACAAGATTCTTGGTTGGCATTCGTTTTCTTTCAGAGCTTGATATATGTTGTTCCAAGGTCTTCTAGCTTTCAGGGTCTGGTTTGAGAAATCTGCACATAACCTAATTGGTTTCCCCCTATATGTAATCTGATTTCTTTCTCTCAAGGCTTTTAATATTCTCTCCTTATTCTGTATGTTAGGCATTTTCATTATAATGTGCCTTGGTGTTGATCTGTTGTGATTTTGCTTTTTGGAATCCTGTTAAGTCCCTTGAATTTGGTTTTCCAATTCATTCTTCATGCTTGGAAAATTTTCTTATATTATTTCATTGAATAGACTGTTCATTTCTTTGGTTTGGAACTCTATTCCCTCCTCTATCTCAATAACTCTTAAATTTGGTCTTTTTATGCTATACCATATTCTTCAATGTTCTGTTCATGTTTCTTACCATATATGATATATTTAATACATAACATATAATATACTTACTATATAACATGTCATAAATATTACATAATATATAAGAACTACATATTACATATATATTATGTATATAAAATATAGTTTCTCCATTGTCTTTTTATTTAAAGAGCATCTTTTAATCACCTCTTGCATTGTTTTGTGTTTTTTATGACTCAAGTTGAAGTCTATAGACACCATGGAGGAAGCTTTCCTATTTTTATTTTCTCATTTTTCAAGTTTAAGTTGAAAAATTCTGGCCATTTAACTTCCAGAGTTTCCATAATCTGGATTTTGTCAATTCATATTCCTAGTACAATTTAATAGTCATTTTTCCTCCAAATTGGCAATTGGATCCAAAAACTTGACTAGACTCATATCCAATAACCTTGGCAAAAGCACAGGTGATTTTTCATTTCTTCAGCAGGAGGCTTCCAATCTGGGTTTTGCTGTTTTAAAATTAGTCTTATTAAAGTATAATTTATGCACAACAAAATTCACCCATTTAAATGTGGCATTGTATGAATTTTGATAAATACATTCAGTGAAGAAATTGCCACATTGATGTAGAGCTTTTCCATTATCCCAAAAAGTTCTCACAGGCTTCTTTGCATTCAGATTCCTCTGTGTATCTACTCATGAAAATCACCAATTTCCTTTTTATCATTAGTCTTGCCTTTTCTAGAACTTCCAATAAATGATATCTTGTAGTGTATCTTTTTTTAAAAAAAACACATTTATTTTTTTAGGTCTAGATGGACACAACACAATGCCTTTTTTTTGTATGTGGTGCTGAGGATCAAACTCAGGTCCTGCCCATGCTAAGCGAGCGCTCTACCGCTGAGCCACAATCCCAGCCCATGTAGTGTGTCTTTTGTGTCTAGACTTTTTCTCATTGTACAATGCTTTTGAGACTCACCTCTACTTTTGGAGAATAAGTAGTTTGTTCCTTTTTTTTATTACTAAGTAGTATTTGTTGTATGGATTTAACACAATTTGTTAATTCCTTGATGCATATTTGGGTTGTTTCCAGGTTTTTGCCATTCTGAATAAGGCTATGCTGGATATGTCTGGTTCTCAGGTCAATTTATGAAAATAGGAACCTAGTTTATCTAACTGTACTGCTTCTCTTACTATGGATTCCTCATCAGACACTTCCAGCTTTCATTCACTCAGTAGTTTTTTAAGTAGCTATTTCTTTTTCTTTCTCTCTCTCCCCTCACTGTTTAGGAGAGACAAGGTGTTCCTATGTTCACTAGGCTGGTCTTCAATTCCTGGATTCAAGTGATCCTCCTGTCTCAGCCTCCCAAGTGCTGATTATAGGTATGTGCCATGTGCCTGACTAGCTACTTGTTATTTTTATCCAGAGTTTACGTTGGTTTTCTGGTCTGTTGAGATGTTTGTCACAGCCTAAAGTACTTGGCTTCAGATTAAGGATATTCTAAGTTTTAATTTTTAAATTAAAAATTAATAATTAATAATTTCATTTTATATTATTTCAGAAGAGGAAAGCTCCCATATTTACTATGTAATTTCCCAGAGGGATAGTTATTGGAAAGGCAAGATAATGTTTCATTATTTATATTTGCCTAATTTTTCAATGTAATCAATTGGTTTCTAGACATCCTCAGAAGGTGACCAAATAGTTTTTTAAAAGTTGTAATTCTGACCAATAATTGACAGCCTTCCAATGTTACTTTATTTTCCATTGCTACAACAAAATACATGACTCTTAAAGTGTATGAAGAAAAGAGGTTTATGTAGCTCATGGTTTTGGAGTGAAAGTCCAAGACTGGTGGTCCTGTGTGTTCCGACTCTGGTGGATGACAAAATGGCAGGGACACTTAAAAGGAGAGATCACATAGTGAAGAAGTCAGAGACTGGTAGGGCTGCGAGCAGGGACAAGTCTTGCTCTTTTGTATTGACTCGATGTCACAGGAGCTAACTTGTGTACCATGAGAACTACATCGGTTCCTTCCTAGGCAGCACCATTAATGAGACCCCAGAACTTCTCACTAAGCCCAGTTTCTTTATGGACCCACCACCTCTTAACGTCACTATGCTGAACAAACTCCCAACACGTGAACTCTTCAGGAACATACTTAGACCAAATCCAAATCTAGCACTACCCCATCAGAAAGCACTAGGATTAGATGGGTTCACTGGTAAATTCTTCCCAATATTTGGTGAATAAATTATACTATATATTTGCCAAAATTCTTCCAGAAGACAAAAGCAGAAGGGATATTTCCTAAGTCATTCCATGAGCCATACTTAGTCTGATATCAAGATGATACAAAAATATTACCAGAAAACTACAGACCAATATCTCTCATGAACATAGATGCAAAAAATTCTCAATGTAATGTTAGCAAACTGGATACAACTATGTGTACAAAGAATAACATGTTGTGACTAAACAGAATTTATCTCATGTGTACACATCTGCTTCAGATTTTTTAAAAAATCAATTAATATAACCCATCACATCAACAAGTTAAAGGTGAAAAGACATGTGATCCTCTATCAGTAGCGGTAAAAAGGCATTTGACAAAATCTAAAACCCAGTCATGATAAAAACTCTCAGCAAACAAGAAATAGAGTGGAACTTCCACAATTTGATAAGAGCATCTACAAAATATATCGTTAACATAATTAGTGACATGAAAATACCAGATCAGGAGTAGGGCCAGGATGAACCTTGTTACCACGGCTTTCCAACATCATACTTTAAGTTCTAGCTAATGTAGTAAGACAAGAGGAACTATGAAGTTCAGAATTTCCATCTTTGGGTTTTGAACTATTCTTCAAGTTGGTTCCTGAGTTTGTTTATGGCCCTAACCATTTTTAATAGGTTCTATGCCACCTACTATATCAAGGTATTACATATTTGTTTTTTTTTCATTTCTTTTCCTAGACCAGAATCCATTGTGTCTTCAGTAATCACCTGCCCTTACCCTAATTTTTTCTGGGAAATAGTATGTCAAGATCACAGCTGGGACTGTATGAATTCTTGTTGCTATTGGGTTGGTCATTGTTTTTATGCTTTTTCAGTATAGAGTTAGTATGTATATATACTTTTAAAAATATCTTATGTGTTCTTAATGATATTTCTAATTCAGATTCAGGACTACAGAGGTTTGGCTTAGCTAGCCTGTTAGGCTGATATATCCCTTCTTAACAGTCCAAAAATCCTGCCCTGTCATAGGATTGTTATAATTAAAACATCCCATAATTATTTATTTTTCTCCACTTTGCACATGTAACTGTTTTATAATGATACTGATATTGCAACCATTAATTATAATTACTGAAAACATTTTAAAATGCCTTATATGCTATCATGCTCCCTTCTTCTATAGTTATAGTACATCTACATGTGAGATTCTACAATATGCTTTAATCCTTATTTACAATTCATTTTATATGTATTATATGTATTTACTTTTACCACTTGTCCTTAAGTAAATGTCTCTTTGGTCATTTTGGTTGTTTTAAGCTACTTTTATATACATATATATTCATGGACTCTTGTGAACAATGTTTCCTGAATTCTTGCATGTTGATAACTGCTAATGTTCTTTATTCTTAAAGATCTGTTATACTGAGTAAAAAATACTTGAGTCACACTTTCTTTCCTTGAGTATATTAAATATATTGTTTTATTTTCTTCTGATATGAAAGACTGATGATAATGTACTTTCATACTGCTTTATAATCCATGTGTTATCTTCCTTAAACAACAAATTTTTAAATACCTATCAATTTTATAAGACTGTCTTGGTGATGATTATTCTGAAGCTCTATTCTCAATTAAACATATTATTTCAATATATAGTTCCAAAAGTTTTTAAAAATTATTTTTTGGGAATATTCTCAAGTAATCATATTATTTCAATAGATAGTTCCAAAAGTTTTAAAAATTATTTTGGGGGAAAGTTTTCATAAAAATTTAGTTTTGTTATGTTATATCCTTTTTTGCACTCCTATTACCCATATATTAGATCTTCCTTCATTATCTTTGATTATGTCACTCAAATAATTTGATTATATTCATTTTTTTGTATTTAGTTAAATAAATTTTCTACCTTTTCATTAATTGTCTTTCATTTGTTGCAATTTTTTTCCTCCTGTGTTTCTTCTGTTAATCTTGATTTCTAAAATTATTTTATTTCTAATTTCTATTTTCTGAGTTCTGTCACCTCAGTTTTAGATTTTTATAATTTTTAATTACATTGTATTCAACTTTTGTATATTTTCTTAATGACTTTTAGCTTATTTTGAAATAGTACTTTACACATTTCATCTGTATTTTGTATATATCTTTCTTGTATGTTTTTATTGTCTATAGAAGCCCCATTCTTGTTCTTATTCTTTTCCTGTAGCAATTGGTATGGGATTTGATCTCCATACTTTGGTATTGCTGATTTGAATGTTAGTTTTGTTTTAAATTATTATAAGGAGCTTGGTTTAGATAGCTTCCTGTCTTAACAAATTTCCCTTTTCTTTTTCTGTTGCATTTTTTTTTTCTTTTCCTTCCTCCCTCCTTTCCTTCCTTCCTTCCTTGTGCTTAAAACATGGCATATGGCCTTCTATGATTCCAGGCTTTATTCATTTTGCCTGGTTTTGGGGTGGTCCTCTCTTTCCTTTGTCCCTTTTACACTAGCTGTGCTCAGTTTTCTCAAAGATCTTGCAAATATTTTCTCCCAGTTTGTCTTAGACTTTTGAAATGAAATTTTATTTTTTATGCAGTCAAATATGGTGATAATTTTCTCTATGGCTTCTGAGTTCCAAAATGTTTTCTTAATCATTCTCCATTCCCCAAAGTTACATGAATATTCTTTTATATACTCTATCAATTAACTTTTTGAGACAGTTATTAAATTAATGTGTTACTTATTTGTATGGTATCAAATAGGGTATTATTTTTTTTTTCTGGATAGCCATTGAATAAAATTCATTTTACTCAATATACTATCAAAGCATACTTACATGTAAGATTCTTATATACTTAGATTGGTTTCTAAAGTCTATATTCTTCTATTTGAGTATTCCTGTGACAACATATCCCATAATATTTATAGGAACTTGATGGTAATTCATTAGATGTAAGATAAGCATTCATTTACTATTTTATTTTCAATTTCAGTTACTGTCACATTTTTTGAAATTGTCTTTGTTTCTAAATTTTTTTGGGGAGGGAACCAGGGATTTAACTTAGGGGCACTCAACCACGGAGCAATATTGCCAGGCCTATTTTGTATTTTATTTAGAGATGGGGTCTCACTGAATTGCTTTGCACCTTGCTTTTACTGAGGTTAGCTTTGAACTCACGATCCTCCTGCCTCGGCCTCCCGAGCTGATGGGATAACAGGTGTGCTGTCGCCACACCCAGGTGGCGTTTAAATTTTGTATCTAAATGTTATAACATAATTTTAACCTTACAAAAATATTGCAATTTAGTTGGAAATGCATTATATTTGTATTTTAGTTTGAGGAAGACTGACATTTGTATGACACTGTCTTTACTTCCAGGAATAGGCTACCACTCAAAAGTTATTCAAATCTCAATTTGGTAATTTTATATATTTATGAACAAATAGATGTTTCCTCTTCTTTCCATGAAATATTTATAAAAGTTGTTCATACACTTAGCCACAATTAAAAATCTACCTTCAAAAAAGTAAGAGATTTTGCAGAGTATGTTCTCTGAGTACAATGAAATAAAAATAGAAAACAATAATAAGAGTAACCTAGGGTAATTTTCATATACTGTTGATGAAGGATTAAGTTGGCTTAACATCTTTAATA
This sequence comes from Urocitellus parryii, assembly GCF_045843805.1. Classification (NCBI taxonomy): domain Eukaryota; kingdom Metazoa; phylum Chordata; class Mammalia; order Rodentia; family Sciuridae; genus Urocitellus; species Urocitellus parryii. The sequence continues at coordinate 22,995,891 of NC_135540.1, forward strand.
ACTCTTTGACAGATTAAAACTGAGCGCTTAATATACACATAGATACTTAATAACCCAAAGCTATGGTTTGGATAAGTGTTCCCCAAAGGCCCACGTGTTAAAGTCTTGATTACCATTCCCTGGAGCCACTGTGAGGTGGGGGAACCCTTAAGAGGTAAAAGTAACAGGAGGAAGTTAAGTCAGGGGGGATCTCCAGTCACTTCCCTTTTCTCTTTGCCTCTTGGTTGCCTTCAGGTGAGCAATCTCCTTTGTCATTCACTCCAACTTGGATGTGGTGACTCACCACAGGCCCAGAAGGAATAGAGGCAACTGACCGTGGACTGAAACCTCTAAAACTATGAGGTAAAATAAACCTTTCCTCCTTATAACTTGTTTATGTCAGATGTTTTGTTGCAGCAACAGAAAGCTGACTGATACAACCAATGATCTCACAACTCGGAACAAACCTTGTGTACAGATATGTACCAAAACATGAGTGTTCATAGTAGTACTATTAGTAGTAGTTCAAAATGGGAAGCGACCCAAATACCCTCGACAGTCAAGTGAATAAATAAATTTTAGCATATTCAGATAAGAGAACACTATACTGAAATGACAAAGAACAAACTATTATTGTGTGGAAAAACATAGATTACTCCCATAAAGCTAATATCAAATAAAAGAAATCAGATAAGAAAGAGTATAAACTGTACAATATTGTTTATCAAAAATAGACAAAATTAATCTGAAAGTGAGGATGTTGGTAATGGAGGAACAGTGACTGGGAGGAAGTCAAAAGACTTCTGCAGGATTGATGATGTTTTCTTTTTTGATAACCTTGTGAAAATATAGCCAACTGTATATTTGTGATTCATGTACTTCCTTATATGCATGTAACAATCTAGTAATAAAGTCACCTAAAAATGTGTCTGGGATATGTTGTTAAATGTACTTATTTCCTAAACAAGCAAGCAAGCTGGAATAGACTCCTGAACCCCACAATCCAAGGAACACATATACCAATTTCAGTAGACAAACATTTTTTCCCCTAGATGAAACATAAGATTTTTGTTGTTACTTGTTTTTTTTTTTAACCTCATTTTTTGTATAATGAAAAAAAAAAGTTTTCAAATGGCTCTGGAAGAATACCAACATAGAGAAAAGGTGAACACTAATGCAGAGGAGGAAGTATCTGTTCTGCCTGCTTCTTTAAAAGTTCTCAGGAGACCCAATGTCATAGGAGAGTTTGCAGTCGTCTCCTGTTGTTTGAAGTTTTATACCTTAGAGCTTGTTCAGACTCGTATCACAACTTACTTCTGTAAGGCTTTTGACCGTGCTTCTTCTCCGTTTGGGGCTCTTCACATTTCTGGTACCTGGCCCTTCTCTTCTGGACCATGACTGTACCCTTGTACTCACGCTGCCCAAGGCTGCCCAGAGTAAACAGGTGACTGCCTTCGGTATGCCACACTTTCCGTCTCCTGCCCTAATCTAGTGCCTCTAGATTGTTCTCAGCCATGAAAGAAGGTTCTGAACCAAGGAAGCTATCTTTTGTTTTGTTTTAATCTTTAAATTTCATTTTAAAATACAGATTTGGAGAAAATCCTCCATGATAGTATAAAGAACACTTGCATGCTTTATTCCAGTTCTCCAAATTTACATTTTGCCACATTTCCTTCGCCTTTCCTTTTGGTCTCTATCTTTTGTCATTCTGCATTATTATTTGTGGTGGTTTTTGATCCATCATGCCACTTTGAATGCTGAGAATATATACAGAGTCATTGTGCCCAACAGAAATACTAGGTTAGGAGGCTAGGGCTGGGGCTCAGTGGTAGAGCACTCACCTAGCACATGCAAGGCCCTGGGCTCAATCAGAAGAACAAATAAAGTAAAGGTATTGTGTCCAACCACAACTAAAAAATAAATATTAAAAAAAAAAAGAAATACTGAGTTAGGTTTCTATGAGCCTCTGGTTATGACCCTTCCCTCAATTGATCCATACATAATTTTGTTTATTGTGTTTCTCAGTTCAAAGACACCTATTCAAAATAGATTTCTTTTTGGTTTAAATTTTATTTCTGGTACTGGGGATTTAACCCAGGGGCACTCAACTACTGAGCCACATCCCCAGCCCTTTTTATTTTATTATTTTTATTATATTATTTTATATTTTATTTTATTTTATATTTTATTTAGACATAGGGTTTCACTGAGTGGCTTAGTTCCTTGCTAAGTTGCTGAAGCTATCTTTGAACTTAGATCCTCCTGCCTCAGCCTCCAGAGCCACTGGGACCACAGGTGTGTACCACCACACTGGGCTAAAATGGATTCTTGATGCATTAACTTGAATCTCATGGCTAATAGCACTGTAGCTCATGCCTGGACAAAGACTCTCTAATACATTTATTTTCTCCATAAGTCACATTACAGCCCTGTACTTAGTAACCTGAGGGCAGCACATCAGCACTGTGTTTGGGGAACCTTTTAAATAGTAAAATTATCAATAAAAAGCACAAAAATGTGAAAATGTGGCACCAAATAATATGACAAGGACATTATTTGCATCAAGAGAACTGAAACAGAGGGGTGGCTTGTACAACCTCAGTGGGGATTGTGCATATTTGGAACACTTTCAGCAATCTGTGCATGTCTACAGATGACTGCAGAAGTTTCACAAGAAATGATTTTGTGTTACAAATTAATTTTAGTGAGAAAGTGAATTTGCAAATATGGTCTCTCTGAATATATGTATGCGTGTATTTATAAGATGTTCTTCAATTTAATGATGGACTTACGTCCTAGTATATCTATAATAAGTAGAAAATATCTTCAATCAAAAATGCATTTAATATACTTTACCTATCAAACCTCCTACCTTAGTCTAGCCTACCTTAAATATGGTCAGAATGCATACATTAGGCTATAGTTGGACAAAATCACCTAACATAAAGCCCATTTCACAATGAAGTGTTGAATATCTCATCTAATTTATAGAATACCTGTATCCAAAAGCTGCCAGCATCATGGTGCACTGCCGAGTTTGGTTGTCTCCCCTGGTGGTGGCCTGATGGGCTGGGATATGACCACATATTGCTAGACTGAGGAAAGATCAAAATTAGAAATTTGAAGCGCATTTTTTTTTTTTTACTGCATGAGTTTAGTTTTTGCATCATCATTATAGAAAAATTTGAAGTCGACCCTTTGTAAGTTGGGCTTTCTTTCTGTGAATATGCATACATACTCAGGTACATGCGTATATAGGTGTAAGCACCCACACACATGCGTTCTTGGAGCCACTGGAGAGTAAACTGTGCATATGAAAATGCTTTAGTTCTAAATATTTTAATGTGCATTTGTTAAAAACAAATACGTTATCTTACATAAGCACATTACAACCACAACCAAGAAATTAACCTTGATACCATTATTGCAGCTACAGCTTTTATTTACATTTCACCAACTATTTCACTAATGGTTATTAAATTTCAGGATGCAATTCAGAATTTTCATGTCTCTTCAGTCTCTGCAACAACAGTTCATAGTCTTCATTAACCTTTCACTGATACTGCTTTTTGCTTGTATCAGGGATGGAAGCAATGAGGAGAAAATTATAAAATTATAAATGAAGGGGATGAGAGAATATTATTTACTAAATATTGTTGGAGTCTCCTGATGAAGCAACCTAGAGGGAAAATATCAGTGGGAAGCAAGAAATAACTTACTTCACATTTTGAAGCCTCATTTCATTTTTTTTTTTTTGGAATGAATTTCATGTGATTTGTACACAATGGGACATTGAGGGTTGGACAAGTTAAATATTTTCTTTTTTTTTTTATTTTGGTACTGGGGATTGGACCCAGGGGTACTTTACCAATGAAAAATGTCCCCATCCTTTTTTATTTTGAGACAGGGGCTTGCTAAGTTGCTGAGGCTGGCTTCAAACTTGCCATCCTCCTGCCTCAGCCTCCCAAGTTGCTGGGATGACTGCACCATGGTGCCCAGCTATGGTAAGTACTTGTGAAGGTCACAAAGCTGGTACTGGTGGGATTAATCAAACCAACTTAATAAAGCACTAAAAGCAATGATCTTATATATCCTAATATCACTAAGAAGCTACACAATAAAACATCAAGAAATCTCACAAAGTATATAATGGCTATACTAACCTTATTTTTTAATGCTGTATCTTCAAACACACACCACACACATGATATAAGGAAAACAGAATAGGATTTAACAAAATAATTATAATTTCAAAGAGAAACTGAAATTAAATCTTTCCATCAGGAGAAGGCCTACAGATTATTGTCTTATCATTTTTTACCATCAGTACCTCCCATGAGTGTGCATTTTTTTAATTTAGTTAATTATTTTCTATTTTGAGACAGCTCTCACTATGTTTCCCAGGCTGAATCACACATGTGATCTTCATGCCTCAGCCTCTTGAGTAGCAAGGATTACCAGTACTGACCACTGGGTCTGGCTGAATTTTATTGTTAATCTTGACTTTGAAGATATAAAAAGTGGGATTTATGAAGTTAATAGTCTCCCTTAGGGTAGGAGTTACACGGGTTTGATCAGACTGTGTTTGTTTCCTTAGCTATGCTTGAAAAGGCATGTATCCTAAGAGTGAAATTTGAATTTAGACACTGTAATTCCAACCAGAAAAATTTGTCTTCTTAACTAAGAACTTATTCTTGTCCCAGTGACATAGTGAGGACTCTGTGGGAAAATGACTTTCACAGCTGAAGCTGACAATATGTGAAGGCAGCGTGGTGCGGATAGGATGTTTGGTGTTATTGGAACTTCTGCAGGAGAGCCACATGGGAATTGCTTCCTTGACTCTTCTGCCCTCATTTAGAATTAGACAATCAGAAACAAAACTGGAGGGAATTTGAGAAATCATCTTGTCTAACGTTTGAATCTGGGCAATTGTTTTCCCCTATGAAAACTGTCTTGCCAAGTGCAGTGGTGCATGCCTTCAGCCTTGGGGGGCTGAAGCAGGAGGATCCCAAGTCTGAGGCTAGCCTCAGAAACTTGGCGAGGCTCTGTCTTAAAATAAAAATATAAAAAGGTTGGGGATGCAGCTTAGTGGTAGAGTGCCCCTGGGTTCAATCACCAGGGCCCAAAGCAAACAGACAAATAAACAAAAAGAGAACTTTTTTCTAAAAACTAACATACAGCAAACTCTTATGATGTACTAGATATTGTGCTAGATGTATTTCATGACTTTATTTTCAGAACAATCTTCTGATTCATGTATAAACTATTCACAGTTTACATATGATGACCCTGGGACTCAATGATTTGCTCTTGGTCAAAACTAGCAAGTGAGCAGTTGAAGTCTGAAGTCAAAGATAATAAAAAAGTGTGTGCTTATTTCAGCATATTACTCTGATTTCCCAGGGATGATGTTTCTATTTTTTGGGACACTTTTTTTTTGCTACACTAATAGCTATTAATAAATATGATGAATCTAAGAAAAATTGTGAAGTAGTAGAATCTACTCTTGGTTTCATCTTAGCCATCATCTCAAATAACCTGTACATAACTAGCTAATAGTGGTTGGCCTATGAGAATGCATTTTCATTATGCACCACTCTAATTTTCTCAAATCCAAAGGTGTCACCTAGATAAGAAGATAAATTGTCCTTATAAACGTGAAAATGGGAAATAACTAGATAAACACATTGTGGAAAACATAAACATATTTTTTCTATGCTAGTGTTAGTATTGGTAACCAATTCACTAAGGAGAAATTTTTCAGACCAGTCCCTAGGATGTTGTAGGGCCACATCTGCTTGTGGGCTGGAGAGGAGAATACTTGCAAAAGAGCATTATGAATACTCAAATGTTCCCTGGTGTCTGTTTCACTACGCCTGACAGGTTAATAAAATTGCTGCTGAAAATGAAAATGGTGCATTCGGGGATGTACAGGAAGCCTGAGTTCTATAGAACTGAACAAGCAGGTTATTGTGATGAAATTAGGCACAGAGAAGTTTAAGAATATTTTGCTAAAAGGTTTTCATTATCTTTCAGCACTGAGATTTGAAAAGATTGTGAAATGCAGTAGCAGAAATATCAAAGTCTGAATAAAGTAGTCATGATAGCTTCAATTGCATGTCGAAATCAACTAGCAATCTCTAAACCTACAGCATTTCATTGTGCAGAAGATCCTCAAAGAGCTGAAGAGTTTATAATGCCCTCATGTTAAGAAACGAAAACATACAAACATTTTTGTTCTGATCAAAATGTTTCAATATTATTGTATGTCAAAGGAAGGAAAATTCACATCTGAGCTCCATGTGCTTAACATCTGCAAAATGAAAGGAAAAAAGAAAACATCGGAACAATTTATTACAAAGCTCTAGATACAATTCATGTCTAGAAAAATGGACTCTGAGGAATGGAATGGAAAATCCTTATTAAATGTATTTTGTGGTTCAGTCCCCCTAATGCAAACTAATACATATATGTGCATCACTTACATTTAGAATCTGAGGAAATAATCATATTGTGTTCCAAGAACTAGAAAATAACCCCCACCTTTTTTGTAATCAGATGATCCTGTACCATGACTCTATTGATTACCTGGTTTCCCTAAACCCTCCATTCAGACTGGAGGTATGAGATAGGAGTTATTTTGTGTCACTTTGGAACGTTGGGGTATTACTTGCTCCCTAAAGGCCTTTACCCTGGCAAATGACTTCAGGTGTCTTTGAGCAAGAAAGAATATTTAATATATATTTCTATAGAGGCCTGTTCAGGATCATTCTCCAAGGGGATCTAATCAACAATGTTGATAGAGGTAGATTTGGGAGCTGGATGAAAGTGACAATTTTCTGCTCACCCTTCCTTCCTTCTTTCCCTCCCTCCCTCCCTCCCTCCTTCCTTCCTCCCCCACTTCCTCTCTCCTTCCTTCCTCCTTCCTTCCTTTCTTCTTTCATCACCAACACTTTAGTCTGCTGTTCTTATATCTTTACAGACATCATGTTCTATTGGCCATCACTGGCGATCCCTGTGTCATGCACACTAAATCCTTGGGTCTTGTTGCATGATGTCAGTTACATCCCCCTTGACTCTGATGGTTAAGTGTTTCCAACATGATTTTGCCATTAGACATGTGGTATCCCTCTAAAGCTCATGTGTGAGAAATGTTAGAGAGTTTAGAGGTAAAATGATTGGGTTATGAGAGACCTAACCTAGTCAGTGCATTAATCCACCGATAGGGATTAACTGGGTGGTAAGTGTAGGCAGGGTTGGTTGGAGGAGGTAGGTCACTGGTAGTGTGATTTGGGGCTTATAGTTTGTCCTTGGGGAGTGGAGCTCTTTCTACTTCCCTGTTGCTAATGTCCTGAGCTGCTTTCTTCCTCCACAACCTTCCACCATGATGTTCTGCCCCACCTTGGGCCCAAAGCAATAGAATTGGCCATCTATGGACAGGGCCTCTGAAACCATGAGCTCAAATAAACTTTTCCTTCTACAATTGTTCTTGTCAGGTCTTTTGGTCACAGTTACAAAGAAGCTGAATAAAACATGGAGCATAGTTCCACGGTAGAGGACAGTCATAAATGAGCTTCTCAAAACTCCCCTTACAACAAAACATTGATCTCCTGGATAAACAAACAGACAAAAGAACCGGGAAAGAGAGCCATATTGGGGGATTTGGTATAAAACAGTGGCAACATTACTGGTTAGCAGAGAATTAGGGAGGAAAATATTTAATAAACAGAACTGTAAAAATTGGCTTGCTTTAGGGAAAATAATAATTATTCCCCTAGGTTATATTTCTATCTCACAAAAACAAATTCCAGATGGAAAGATCTTAAATGTGAAGAACAAAACTAAAACCATTTTGCAAGAAAACACAGGACAATTACATCATGATTTCAGACAAAGAAAAGCCTTTTGAAACAGGGGGAAAAGAATAAAAGGCACCAACTTTAAGGGAAAGAGTGACAAACTTGACAATTCTGACTTTAAAAACTGTAATCTAAAAGTCAAGTTAAAGATTTGGAAGAAGGTATTACCATTATTTTATAAGAAGTTCCATCCCAGACTATTCAAAGGATATTTATCAGTAGGTAAGGAAAAAATCTAGTATGATATAAAAAAATATAAGTAATCATCTTACAGAAGTTGTTACCCAAAGGGCAAATATAATGAATATCTATTATTATGAAAATAGAAGGGTGAGCAGTAGAGTAGAAGCAGTGGACAAAGGGTGAGGGAAGAGGGGAGACCAAAGGGAAGTTCTGGGAAATAAAATTGACCAGATTATGCCTTGAGCATGTCTGAATATATAACCAAGCATTCCAATTTTATGTATGACTCTAATACATGAATTTAAAATAAATAAACAAATAGAAGGGAGACCAATAGAGTAGAGAAAAAGAATTTGGGGAGGGGGCAAGGAAGGGAAGAGAAGTAGTACTGGGGATGGAAATGGAGAAAACTATGTCATATGCATTTACAAATTTGTCAAAGTGAACCCCACTGCTATGTGCAACTACCATGCACTAAAAATAATAATAATAAAATAGAGTCAAAATGAATTAATACTTTGTACTTACCAGAATTTCATAATTTTGAATATCTTATGCAGCCAAGGGTTTGGTGAGAAGTAATACCTGTTTTATACACTGCTATTGGTGAAATTACTGGTAATATCTGCTGAGGGTGTTCATATTTTTTGATGCAGCCATTCCCCTTGTGAATTGGATTCACAAAGAAAATGTGGCCTTGTCTAGCTTGTCATGGTATTTAAAAGTTCTACTCATATACAAATAAATTTAGATTAAGTCCCTGTTTATAAAGGTTGTGGTTGAAATGCAAATATCTTTCAATGAGGAATAAATGATTAACCTAGGACAGGGGTTACTTTTATGAACTTAGCTTTTCTCTCTTTGACAAGGATATTCAGTGGGAGATACATAGGAAGCACCAAAGGAAATGTCTTAAAATTTATGTTGCATAATGGCAAAAGAAATACTATCTTTTCTTCCTTATCCAAGTTTGATTTAGCTCTATCTTCTCAGTTAAGTCTCCATGGAGTCCTACAGGTTTCTAGTTCATGAGGCCTTTGGTTTTGTTGGAGCACTGGCAGAGAACACTAGGGTGGGATTTTTTTCTCCAGTGAGCTCATTGAGCATTTGAGGATCTGTATGGGAGCACTCGGGTAAGGATTGTGATTGTAAAATCTACCCGAGTTGTGCTGTGAGGGTTATGGGATGAAGGTAACATTTATGGCCTGTATATCATGAATATGACTGGTCTCCTTGGTCTCCAGAGGAGAAGTGTTGAGTCATCCCAGCCCTGAGCTTGGGTGAGTCTGACATAAAGGAGGCTTCTTGTGGGTTTCTCAGCAGAGGTCTGGAGGCCACCTCCAGGGATGCTGCTTCACTTGCCTCCTTTTTGGGAAATGCTTTCTCTTAGTGTAATCCAACAGCTATGAGCCTCAGAGAGTCATAAACAAAACCAAATCCCAAAGCACACAAAATCACCACCACTATCACCACCATCTTAGTGGGCCTGAAAACCTGTGGAAAATTATGTAAAAAAAAAAAATAGACTGCATGCCTAGTGTACTATTGAAATAAACAGATGAGAATGTGCACAGAAAATCATCATCATACCGGAAGAAATTAGAATTGAGCTGCATACCCCCAAAGTGATCTAAACATAGAACATAAGCCCCAAACATTAAATTTCCAACTCAATAAGTCAGTAAATAGAAAGTTTGCAGCCAGGAATAATTTAGTAATTTTGACAGTGGACCACGGAAAGTGGAGGACAATGACCCCAGGAGAGGGAAGGCAAACAAATGAGATGAGCCATGTGATCCTATTGGTTCGTTGCTGGCAGACATTCCAGAGCACAGTGCAGGATGGAACTTCCAAGCATCACTCAGTCGTTTCGCTGTATAGAGAAAACAGGAATCACAATGTGAAGTAATCAAGGCTGCTAAAAGTTTTGCCAGAATACCAGGGAAGAGAGACCTATGCGGAAAAGAGCTCCAGATATTCACAAGGAGTCTCCGTGAAACTGTTGCATTACTACAATGAGACTCGACTCCATGGTAATTTTGGGAGCTGATATAGATTGGGAAGATATTTGAGTTCTGACTAACTAGACCAGAGTGCCCTTGCTGAAAACTCAGGGCACCTGGTGGTAGTCTCAGAGTAGTCATGTCTTAGTATTCATATAACCCAGCTCCAATACACAGACTGCTCTAAATCCATCCTAAGAGAGTTTTAAAACAATCTTATGGCTGTATGTATATAGGTGACTGTAAGACCAAGCTGATTCTGCAACCTGTACAATCAGAAAAATGAGAAATTATACCCCATTTGATTCAAATGTATGAAATGTCAAGATCACTGTACTGTTATGTGTAATTAAAAAAAATCTTTCAAAGGATCACATGTGTCAGTGACGTAGTAATTTAAGTATATGTCAGAACAAAGTCCACCACTCTTTAAAGGAAGAAAATACAATTCAGTCTTTGACTATGTAAACTTCATAATAGTTAGCACCAAATAAAGTTATTAATTATGAGAAGGTAAAATATGCACTTATAACAAACAGAAAAATCAATACAAAAATAACTTGAAAATGAGGACAGACATATCAGTTGCAGACATTAAAACATCTATAAAATTTAAAGGAAACCATGAATACACAGAGGAGAGAATTAGAAGGTATAAAAATGACAAGTAGTACTTTGAAAAGTAAAATATACAATATCTGAAATGAAAAACTGACTTCAAGGAATTAACAGCAGAGTAAACTCTATAGAAGAAAAGTTCAGAGAACTGGAATGTGTGGCAATAGAAATAATTCAGACAGGAGAAGGAAAAGGGATTGGGAAACAATGAAAAAAAAATGGACAAATCATAAAGAAAAGAATGACATCAACTCTAGGTATCCATAATCCACAAAATTGAAAAACTAGCCAAACAGATCAAGTAAAAGAGGCAGAAGATACAACAACTAATATTTGGAATGCAAGAGGAGAAACCATCACAGATTCTGTAGACATTAAAAGGATAATGTGGGATTATTATAATAAAATTTAGGCTAATTTTAGTCAACAAAATGGAAAATCTGAGCATCTTTATGTCTCTTTAACAACTGAATTCACTTGATAATTTATTTAATTACCACTCCACTTCTTCAATTTACAAATAGGTGGTTTCACCGTTTAATTTGATGAAACACTTCAGGAAGAAAAAATAACAATGCCAAAAAAAACCCTCTTTCATAAATTAGAGACTATGGAATAATTTCCAATTTGTTTTAAGAGGAGAACCTTATTATCCTGATACCAAAAGTAGAAATGATATTATAAAGAGAGAAAAGTTTAGACAAATATCCCTCTTGAAAATAGATGCAAAAATTCTTAAAAATATTAAGAAATGCAGCCAGTAGTATAGAAAATGAATAATATGTCATTATTAAATGTTTATTCTCAGAAAGGTAAAGTGCATCTAACATTTGAAAATCAATGTGTTTTCTAATATTAGAAGAGTATAAAAGGAAAGGTCATATGATAATATCAACAGATAAAAAAAAATGACAAAAGTTTGACACCCTTTCATGAAAAGAAAAAAGGAGAAGATAACTTGCTCAACTGGATAAAGAGCCTCTATGAATGATGGTCATTGGTCAGATACAAGTTAATGGTTTGGAAGACTAATTGTATGAAATATTTTAAAAATACAAAGAATTGAAATTTATGAGAAAGGACAAAAGAATTGTAGCATAACCTGAAAAGACTTAATTGAAAACAGGAATTTCAGAGTGTTATGGAACATATATAAACACACAATAATTAAATAAATAATACAATTTTTTCCTATTTTGGAGAAAAATTTTAATGAGGTATTAATGCCATTGTAAAGAAAAAATACACACATATAGTCATATTTTTTTAATAAACTTCCTGAAACCTAATTTTAAAGATGTGGTATTATTTTAATAAACTTTCTTTTTTCCTGCTGCCACCAAAAGACTTGAGAACAGTTAGAGGAAAAAAAAGTTTATTTGGGGGCTTACAGTTTCAGAGGTGTCAGTCCATAGATGATCAACTCCATTGTTCTGGGCTGAAGGTGAGGCAGAATATCATGGAAGAAGGGTGTGGAAGAGAAAAGCAGCTCAGGAAATGGCACCAGGAAGCAGGAAGAGAGAGAGAGCTCCTTCACCATGGACAAAACACAAACCCCAAAGGCACTCCTATAGTGACCCACCTCCTCCAGTTACACCTTACCTGCCTACAATTACCAACCAGTTAATCCCTATCAGAGGAGTAACGCATGGGTGGGGTTAAGGCTCTCACAACCCAATCTTTTTACCTCTAAACCTCCGTGCATTCTCACACATGAACTTTTGGAGGAAACTTCATATCTAAATCATAATAGTGATGGTTTGAATATGTATACCATTCCCCAAAAGTCTATGTATTAGAGGGTGTGTCCCTTGAGTGGCAAGTATTGCAAACTGCTCTGAGTCTTTAAAAGATAGACTAGAGAGTCATCCTTAGGTCTTGGTGTGTGCCCCAGAAGGGCCTTTGGGACCTCAACCTGTCATATTTCTCTGTCTGCTTCTGGTTCATAATGTGAGTGGTCTTTCCAACCATGCACCCCTGTCATTATCATCTGGTTCCCTTAGGAGAGGAAAAAAATCAATGGGAGAACCTGATTTTGGACTGGAACCTCCAAAACCATGAACTAAGTAAATCACTTCTCTTTTATAAGTTAACTGCCTTAGGTACTTCATTACAGTAATGCAAGGCTAACTAATAAAATGTTACAAATTCTCAAACAAAATCATACGTTTTCTACAAGAGAAAATAAATTGGAATATTGTTAGTCATCTATCTGTAACACTAGAAGGCAGAAGAGAGAGTGGAATAAAAATCTATGGTTTAAAAAAAGTTGTAACACCAAAGTCCTGTATCCAACTTAGGTATCATTCACCTGTTAGAGAAGAGAAAAATATTTGAAGATGACCAAACAAATAAAAAGTTTTCCACATAAATACCGTATATGAGGACTCTTAAGGACATAAGAAATTCTTTAAAAAGACTCAAATATGGAATAATGATGACGAAAGAAAATAGTAGTGAGCATTGAATCCTGTTATATAAATATATATAATGTTCCGGTTTGGCTCTTAAATATTTCCCCAAAGATCATATATTGAAAGTTTTGTCCCCAGTGCAGCAATTTTCAGAGATGCGGTCATTGGGAGGTGATCGTATCATGAGGGCTCTAACCTTACAAATGGATTATTTCATTCATGAACTTATAACTTAATGGACTACTGGGAGGTGGTGGCAATGTCAGGAGTTAGGACCTATTTGGAAGAAGTAAGACTTCAGGGGCAAGTCCTGGAATGTCTATCTTGTCCCTGTTCCTTTCCTCTTTCCACCCCCTGCTTGCTGCCTGGCCACCAGGCGGTGAACATGTTTACTGTACCATGTGCTTTCCTCCATGATGTTCTTCTTTGCCACAGGCCCAGAAACAACAGAGCCAAGTGACCATGGGCTGAAATCTCTGAAACTGTGAGCCAAAATAACTTCCCCTCCTCCTATTTTCTCAGGCATTTTGTTATAATGAAAGAAAGCTGACAAATACCTATGTATATCTAAATAGATAATGATTCATTAGTTGGCATTCTGAAAGGAAATTTAAATAATAATACAAATAATTTTTAAATTATATTTAAATAAATTTAAAATATTTAAATTATATTTAAATTACATATTATATATTAAATTAAAAATATTTAAATTATATTTAAATAAATTTATTTAAATAAATTTAAATAAAAATATGCGAATTCTTTGCAAACTGGGAAATTGAGGAGGGAGTCTCAGCTTAACAGCACAAGAAGTAGTAGAGGAGGAATTAATTTAATAAGAAACAGTATCTTACTTTCTCATAATATTAGAGAATATAAATCTGATAATGAGGACAAGGAAAAGAAAGTTCATTATTAATAGGATACAAGAGTATGAAAATATTTGAGATTAGCAAGGGGGAAATGAAAAGAAGAGAAAGTAGATAAAAATGAAAAATAATAAAACAAAATAAATGTAAAATTATTAAAATATATAATAATATTATACTGGGTATAAATTGAGTTCAATCATTACATGCTATTTTCAAGAAACATTATAAACATTAATTCTCCAGAAAGTTGGAGAATTAAATTTAAAATATTATAATTTTATGGAAAAATAAATAGTATTTTTCAGGAATCATACAAATAAGGAGAGTACTGATACAGGATTGGCTTCATGAGATGACAAGAACATACTATAAAGTCATTTTAATCAAAGCAATATACACTGGTATATGAATAGAAGAATGGAATCCAGATATGTTAAGTTATATGTGAATATTTAATATATAACAAAAATATTAGTTGAAACTGGTGGGAAAATGATGATTCAGACACTGTACTCATCAGTCAAGGGAAAAAATGCTATTTGAGAAGGAGACCCTCATCATTATACAAAATACATGTATGAAGATGTGAATCTGGTGTCAACATACCTTATATACAATCAGAGATATGATAAATTGTGGTATAAAGATGTATAAAGAATTATAATGCGGGATGGGGATGGCTCAAGTGGTAACGCGCTCGCCTGGCATGTGTGGGGTGCTGGGTTTGATCCTCAGCACCACATAAAAAATAAATAAAAGATGTTGTGTTCACCAAAAAATGAAAAATAAATATTAAAAAATTCTCTCTCTCTCCTCTCTCTCTTAAAAAAATAATTATAATGCAATAATAATAATAATAATAATAAGAAGAAGAGAGCTCACGTATAATGGCATAATTTGGAGTGAACATACTTTATATACAGTATTACAAAAAATGGTATTGTGAATGGATAATTATAATTGTAATGCATTCCACTATTGTCATTTTGTGAAAAATAAAAAAAAGTTAAAAAATAAAATTAAAAAAAAGAAAAGCAAAAAATAGAAATTTAGAAAAGAATGAGAAGGTAGAAATTTTACCAGTAAAATGGAGATGATGAAAAGAATGAAGTGAAGAACATTCAAGAACTGAAAAATGTGATATCTAAAATTAAGGAGTCATTTTATTGGGTTAACCACAGGTTGGAAACAGAATGGTCAAAATGAAATATGAAAAAATAGATGAAAAGAAACAGAACAGAGAATAAGAAACGTGGGATTTATTCAAATGGTCTAATATTCATGTAAATATTGTCATAGAAAGAAAGAAAGAGAGAAAGAGAGAAATAAAAGAATGATTCAGAACCAACATTTGGGACTGAAAAATTTAGAATTTTTCAAACTTGATGAAAGACATCAACTCACAGATTAGAGGAGCTAAATCAACCTTAAGCAGAATAAATACAAAAGAAATCAAAATAAGGGTATGGAACCAAGAACCAAGAAATAAATAACAAAGCATATTATATTTGTTTACACTGCTAGACTCCAAAGATAATGGGTTAAAATAGTCTTACAATCAGCTAGAGAGGGAAAATTTGCTTGTGTGTGTTGCTAGGATTACACTTAGGTAGGGTCTTGTGCATGTTAGGTCTGCCACTGAGTTATACCCCCAACCCTGAAAATTTTCTTAGAAGAAAACATAACTTATATTTGGGTTTTGAACAGAAACTGTACAAGGCACAAAGCAATAAAATAACATTCTTTTAAAGTGGTAAAAGAAAAAAAAAATCTGTCCACTGAGAATTCTACATTTAATAAAAATAACCTTCTTAAATTAAGAAAAATGAAAACATTATCTTACAAAGAACTGAGATTTTTTTTTTTACAAAGCAGATTTTAAAATAGTAAATGGAATCATTCATGTCAAATAAAAGTAATCCCAAGGGAAGCAAAGAAGCATATGGCAGAATGAAGAGATTTAGAAAGGTAAAGGTAAAAAAGAAAATGAAATATAATATTAAAAAAATCTTAAAATAAAAAATTTGTATCCTGTGAGGTTTATGGAATATCTAGAAATAAAATATATCACAACCAAAGAACAAAAGATGGGAGAGGATAAATTGTCAGATTTCTTCAACATTCTTGTATTATTTGGGAAAAGCTGATGTATAAGTTTAACTCTAAGGTATCCAGTGGAAAAAAATACAAAAATGTTATAACTAAATTGCTAGTAAAGAAGATAATACAATATTTAAAAAGGAATCAATTATTTAAAATGAGGCAGGAAAAGAGAAGTAAAGGAAAAACAAATGGGGAAAATAAAAACAAACAGCAAAATGATAGATTTATTAAACTAAACCAAAAGTTGCATGAAATGTAAGCGGTCTACAAATATAATTAAATAACAAAGGCTATTGGACTACATTTAAGAGAAATAACACTTTATTTATAAGACACAAATTTTAAATATTAGAATGTAGTGCAGTGAAAATTTAAAGAACCAAGAAATAAATAACATGAAATGCTGTTTGTAAAATATGAAAAGCATAATATTAAATTTCATACTAAAGAGAAGGTATAATATTAAACTTGTATGCAGAAATAGCACTTTCTAATTAAAAAAAAACCTGATAGAATATGAAGAAGAAAATTCACCAACCTACAATGAGACTGGAGATAAAACAAGCAGAAAAAACTTGTGGTGATATATAAAATTAGACAACATGATTCACCAAGTCTACTTTATTGATACAAGAAAGAATACATGTACTTTTCAAGTAGCTCTGCAAAATTGAACCAGAGACCACATTTTGAACCATGAAAACATCTTAAAAAATGTCAATACTTGAAAGCATATAGAGTATATTCTCCTACCAGGTTGGAAGTAAGCAAGAGATCAATATACCTAAAAAAACCCTCAAGATATTTGGAAATCTCAAATTTCAAAACATTAACTCATTGAGTCAAATAGAAAAGCCTAATTGGATTTTTAAAATATTTTAAATAGCCTAATCATGAAAACATATTTCTAAACAGAAAACACAGGTAAAGTAGTGTTCGAAGGGGAAATTTTAGCTTTAAAAGCATACATTAGAAAATAAGAAAGTTTGAGAATCTATCATCAAAGCTTTTATCTTGAGATGATAGAAAGAACTGCAAATTAAAAACAAAGGAAGTAGAAGGAAGAATATATAAATATAAAGACAAACATAAAGTAGAAAGTAAGTTTGCAGTTAAGAACATTGGCAAAGTCAAAAGCTATTTTTTAAAAAAAATTGTTCTAATTAGTTATACATGACAGCAGAAAGCATTTTGACACATTGTACACAAACGGAGCACATCGTCTCAATCCTCTGGCTGTACACGATTCAGAGTCACAGAGGTCGTGCGTGCAATCATACATGTATATAGGGTAATAATGTCCCTCTCTTTCCACCAACCTTCCCACTCCCATACCCCCTTCCCTCCTCTCATTCCCCTCTGCCCAACCCAAAATTCCTCTATTCTTCCATAGCCACCCTCCCTGCCCTGCACTATAAATCAGCATACACTTATCAGAAAAAAACATTCAGCCTTTGATTTTTTTGGGATTGGTTATTTTGCTCAGCATGATATTTTCCAGCTCCATCCATTTACCTGCAAATACTATAATTTCATCCTTATTTAAGGCTGACTAATAACATCCCATTGTGTATGTAGACCACGTTTTCTTTATCCATTCACCCGTTGAAAGGCATCTAGGTTTGTTCTATAATTTGGCTATTGTGAACTGAGCTGTAAAATATTGATGTGGCTCTCTCACTGTAATAGGCTGATTTTAAGTTCTGTGGATATAAACTGAGGAGTGGGATAGTTGAGTTAGATGGTGGTGCCATTCCAAATTTTGTGAGGAATCTCCATATTGCTTTGCAGAGTGGTTGTATCAATTTGCAGTCCCACCAGCAATGTATGAGTGTATCTTTTCCCCACATCCTCACAAATACTTATTGTTACTTGTGTTCTTGATCATTACCATTCTGATTGGAGTGAGATTAAATGTTAGAGCAGTTTTGAATTGCATTTCTCTAACTACTAGAGATGTCGAACATTTTTTCATATATTTGTTGGTCGATTGTATTTCTTCTTCTGTGAAGTATCTGTTCAGTTCCTTAGCCCATTTATTGATTGGGTTATTTGTTTTTCTGGTGTTAATGTTTTTAAGTTCTATATATGTCCTGGAGATAGTGCTCTATCTGAGGTGTGTTTGTCAACTTGATTGTGCCCTGGGGTGACCTGAGATGATTAGACATCTTTCTGGGTGTGTCTGTAATATGTGTGTAGGGGATTAATATTTGAGTTGGTAGCCTGAGTAAACCAGATTTCCTTGTCCAGTGTAGGTGGGCCTCACACAATGGAAAGCCGGAACAAAAATGTTATCTAAAGGAGCATTCATTTTTTTTTCTTTTCATAATTATCTTTCAACTTGACATCAGCTTTCTGCCTTAGAATTCAAATTTGAAACAAAACTTACACCACTATCTTTACTGTTTCTCAGGCCTTCAGACTCCAACAGGAACTATACCATAAATTCTCCTGGGTCCCCAGCTTGCCAAATGCAGATCCTAGTACTTCTCCTCATTCATAATTGTGCGATCCAATCCCTCATAATAACTCTTTATATATATCTTATAAAAGTTCTGTTTCTTTGGAAAATACAAGTGACATCTTTAAACATCTTAATGAAACTTTATCAATACCAAGAAAGACTGATCAAAAAATAAGAGAAAGAAAAAAAATTACCATTCGGATAAAACATTTCTGTTACCACCATATGTCCTAAAATAATAAAAAATACATTTTATACCTAAGACAAAATGAAAAAGAAAATCTTGAAAAGCACACTTACCAAAACTGACGGGGGACATAATTATTAATAAAAAAAATCGGAATATATTTTACCTGTTAAAGAAATTGAGTCCTCAAACATATCCCATAGAGAAAACTCCAGAAGGAGATGGCCTCACTGATAATTTCTCCCAGACTTCTAAGAAGAAAATAAAACAATATCACACAAATTATTTCTGAGATCAGAGAAAAGGGGAACACCTCTTGTTTTATGAAGCCAACTAAATCTTAACATCAAAACCTGAAAAGAATATAAAAGAAGGAAAAGTTCCCCCTGGTGCCTGCACTATTCTGTGTGTGGCACCTGTGCTCCTGCCTATTCTGATGGCAGGAACTCCAGGTATTCCACCGCTGTTGGGGCTGACAGTGGTTGTGTTAGTTAACTTTTTTATCATTATAAAAATAAGATACCTAAGATAAACAAATTAAAGGAGGAAATATTTATCTTGGCTCATGGTCTAGGAGGTTTTAGTCCATGAGCTCCAGCTCCATTGTTTCTGACTTGTAGTGAGGCAGTACCTCATGGCAGAAAGGCATGGCAGAGAGCAAAGCTGCTCACCTCATAACCTGGGAGGGGAGACAACATGCAAGGGGCACTGGAGAACCTGAGGATGTTGGGGACAAGATATACCCTTCCAGGATATGCCCTCTTGGCCTAATTCCTCCAATCACACCCTACCTCCTATAGTTTCTACCACCTCCCAATAATGTCATCAAATTGTGAATCCATCCATGGAGTAATCCATTGGATTAATTGATTAATCAATCACGATCCAATCATTTCTAAAAATTCCACCTCTGAATGTTGCTGCACTGGGGACCAAAAATTCAGTACCTGAGCTTGTGGAGGATTTTTGATATTCAAATCACAGTAGTGATAGAGGCCTTGCCAGCAACAGAGCTCACTTCAGCAGTGTCTGAGCAAATTTCCAACTGATGCTACTTACCCCATTTTCAGAGCAGCCATACCATAGTCATACTTCACTGCTGTGTGCACCATACCTGCTGGAACTGTAAGAGAGTCCCCATTCCTGTGTCACCCCTAGAGACAGTGGGTCTCTCTGACTCCACCATAATGCACACTGTGTCCCTGGTCACTAATGACAGCTTTAAAACTACATTATGGTGACCAGCTGAAGCCAGAGTGAATACTGCATGCCAAATACCCAAGACACAGCGTAAAGGGAAAACTTTCTACAAAGTAAGTGGTCAAGATAACCGTCTCACCCAATGCACAAATACCAATGAAAGATCACAAGAAAAATAACACCTCCAAATGAACACAATAATTCTCTAGCCACAAATCCTAAAGGAAATGGTATTGATAAAATGCTTGGTAAAGAGTTTAAAAGAATAATTTTTAATGAAGCTTAATGTTATTCAAGAGAATGCAAAGAGTTGAATAAAATTAGGAAGACGATGCACAATATGAATTAAAAGTCCAGCAAGGAAATCTTGGAAATGAAATAAAGAGCATAATAAGTCAAATAAGAAATAACACTGAAACACCCCCCCAAAAACTAGATCAACTGGAAGAAGGAATATCTGAACTTGAGTCAGGTCTTTTGCAATATTCCAAACAAAAATTTAAAATATCAAAGAGGATAAGAAAAAGAAAATAAAAGAAAGAATGAATAAAGAACAACTTTGAGACTTTTTGAACACAGATTTGGAAGTATTTGAAGGAGAAATTAAAACAAAAGTCATTAAAAAATTCAATGACATTATAGTTGCAAATCTCCATAATCTTGGGAAAGATATGGACACCCCAGTATAAGAGGCCTTTTGGACTCCAGACAGGTATTGCCAGAAAATATCCTAACCCCAACATCTTATAGACAAACTATCAAAATTAGAAAATGAAGAGAGAATCCTAAAAACTCTAAGAATAATCATATTTAAGGTAATCCCTTTAGACAAACAGTAGATTTCTGAGAAGAAACCTTAGAAGAGTAGAGGGAAAAAATGACATATTCCAAGTTTGGAAAGAAAATTGCTATCAACTGACAATACTATCTCCAGCAAATATGCCCCTCAAAAAGGAGAAATAATTTTCAAGACAGGAAAACATTGAGGAATTCATTACCATTAAATGAACTTTACAAAAAATTCTTAAGGAAATTCTTCATCCAGAAGCAAAGGAAAGTTAAGTACCATCATGATAACACATCAAAATCCAAAATTCACTGGCAAATTAGATACATAAAAAGAAATAGAAAAGAATTTAAACTTTTTGATATAATAAGCCAGCTATAATGGTTACAGTCCAGTTATGCTAGGGCAGTGGGATGGGTTGTCAAGAGAAAGGAGGACACCTGGAGATGGGACATGAGATACAAAGTTTATTAACAAATACTTGTCAGGGAGGTCTAGATGTGAAAGGCTGCAGAGGTGCACCTTTGCTACATGTAGTGACTCCAGTGCCTTGTCAGAAAGTAGCACCTCCTCTTCCTCATGAAGCTTTGCCCTGGTCTGGTGGTTGGATGAGCACATACCTCTCCATAGATAGTACTGTCATCTGCACTGTATGAGATGCATCCCAAAGAGCAGCTATCCTACTATGCATGCAAAAAATCAGTTTTCTACAGATAATACTAACTTGTCATAGTTCTCAGAATACATGAGGGAAAACCACTGTTCTTCAAGATAGTATTTATTTGAGCCCTCTGTCCCACACTTATTCTCACTGTCCTCTTAACTTGATTAGGTTTCATGAGCCAAAAGGGACAATCAGGGACAGGGTGTTTTATTGCCCCCCTTCTTTACAAATGACACACTACCAAACCACAAAAGGGAACAAGAAAGGAAGAATTAAAAAATGATATAAAACAAGATAAAAGAAGTTGAACAAAATGACAAAATTCCTGATGTATATAAATTATCTTGAGTATGAATGAACTAAATCCCCAAATTAAAAGATTCAGACTATTTGAATAGGTATAAAAACAAAAACTCAATGATATGCTGCAGGCATATTATTAGTAAAGACAAACACAGGCTAAAAGTGGAAAGGTGGAAAAACTATTCCATGCAAATGGAAAATGAAAGTGACTAGGGGTAGTTATTGTTTTAAGACAAAATATTCTTAAAGCCAAAACTGTAAAAAGAGATAAAGAAGGTCATAGTATAATGATGAAATGATCAGTTCTATAAGAAGATGTAACAATGAACTTAACAGACATTTACAGAACATTTATCTTACAGAATGTATAATTTTATATAATATTTTCTTTATCACATGGAACATTTTTTGAGAGAGAGAGAGAGAGAGAGAGAGAGAGAGAGAGAGAGAGAGATATTTTTTAAAAATATTTATTTTCTTTAGTTTTTGGCGGACACAACATCTTTGTTTGTATGTGGTGCTGAGGATCGAACCCGGGCCACATGCATGCCAGGCAAGAGCGCTACCGCTTGAGCCACATCCCCAGCCCCACATGGAACATTTTATAGAATGGAACTCTTGTTAGGCTACAAAACAAGTCCTAACACATTCCAAATAATTGAAATCATACCGTTTATCTTCTCTGACTACAGTGAAATAAAACTAGAAATTAACAACTAAAGAAGCTCTGGAAACTATACACATTCATGAAGATTTAATGCCATGTTACTGTATGAACACTGAGTGACTGAAGAAATCCAAAATGAAATTAAAAAATTTCTTGAAAGAAATGTAATGTAGTAGGAGGGCCTGGAGGTATAGCTCAGTGGTAGAGTGCTTGCCTAGCATGCACAGGACCCTGAGTTCTATCCCCAGCCCTAAAAAAGAAAAAAAGAAATAAAGAAATGTAAGAAGAAATACCACATACAAAACTTATAGGATGCAATAAGAGCAGTACTAGGAAATTTGTAACAAAAATGCCTACATAAAAAATAAATAGAAAGATTTCATAAATAAATTCTTTATTTAACTCCACCTTAAGATGATTTGAACTTCTGTAACTATCAACTTTCATTGCAACTATATCATATCTGTCTTTAAATTAACTTGATTCCAGTAATTCTAGTGAATTGAGGCTTTCTTTGAACTATTTTTGCTTTTATACATGAACTCTCACCAAATCTTCCATTACGTGTGAAAGAACGAACAAGGCTCCTTATCAGAGAAAATGCCCCTTTATTGAGGAACAGCTCTGCATATTTATAGAGCTAGGGGTGATTTGACAGTTATGACAGTTTAACAGTTTAATGGTTTGACAGTTGGCACAGGGTGTTTTCTGACTGGTGGGTAAGGATCATGTGAGTCAGCAGGGCTAGTCTGATTGGTGGGTAAGGATCATGTGAGCCAGCAGGGCTCACCATTGGCTGGCTCTTCTTGGGGAATGGGGAAGTTAGTCTTTGGAGCAGGGAAGACTCCCAACAACATGGAAGGAGGTGACTGAACTTTTCCCCTTACTTTACCTTTTTATTGGGAAAGTTCTCCATACAGTCATAATCATCTTGATTTGGCATTCGAAAATGTTTTTATCAAGTGCTAGCCATTTCATATTTGGGGCTGAATGCTCTCTTTCATGTAGAAATCTTCATGTATATACAAGAAATATATTTATATCTTTAGGATGATATTATTTCAAAACATTTTATTAATAGAGTGAACTTTTTAGGTATATTCCCTTTTAACTGTGGTTTTGAGATGTTAATAGATTTTTTTTTCACATGATATATTCAATAGACACTTCTTTCCTAACTAATCTCTGAATGCATTTTACAATTCACACGTAAGATAGGATTCAGTGAACAAAATTTCCTTTTGATGGTTACTAAAGGTAAACTCATGAATATAAAATTTTATCTGATATTTGGCACTTGAAATTATTGTATACTTATTAAAGCTTGAAAACATTTAACATTTGAATTATAAGATTCATCACAAACCATGTCTTTTCCCACTTTTGTTACCCAGGTTCAATCAAAGGGAGTGGAAGTTCATAGTGATTTTCCTTAGTAGATGGTTTTGTACTTAACTTTAAGGTATTCTCAATGTATTTTTAGTATTCAAGATAATATAAAAAATACATATATACGTTTCAGATAAAAAATTAGTTTTTAAATGAAAAACTTAATGATACAACTTGAAGAGTTATTGGGCCAAAGGTTTTAACTATTTTTAAGAGCTAGAAAAGCAAGAGCAAACAAACCAAAAATTAGTAAAATTAAAGAAAAAGATCAGATCAGAAATAAAAAAAGAGAGACTAAAAATTATATAGATCAATGAAAAAATAGTTCGTTTTTTTTTTTAAAGAGGGGGGGGGAAGGGAATTTTAATATTTATTTTTAGTTTTCGGCAGACACAATATCTTTGTTTGTATGTGGTGCTGAGGATCGAACCCGGGCAGCATGCATGCCAGGCGAGCACGGTACTGCTTGAGCCACATCCCCAGCCCAAATAGTTTCTTTTTTGAAAAGTTCAACGATATTGACAATCCATTAGCTAAATTACCTAGGAAGAAAGAGGAGACCCTAATCAATAAAATTAGATGTGAAAAGGAGGTATTCAACTGATACCACAGAATTATAAAGAATCACTAGAAACTCTCATGAATAACCTAGAAGAAATGGTTAAATTTCTGGGCATATATAAACTACTGAAATTGAGACTTGAAGGTATAGAAATAACAAGTAATAAGATTGAAATAATAGTAAAAATTCTCTCAACAAAGAAAAGGCCAGGACAGAATGGCTGTATGACTGAATTCTATCTTATTTTTAAAATAAAAACTAATGCCAATTCTCTCAAAGTACTCCAAAAATTTGAAAGGTAGAGAACCATTCCAAACTCATTCTATGCCTATTCTATGACTCAGCACTTTTAAAATAGGTATATCCACAAGAGCAATTACTGTACCTATTTATCAAAAGACATAAAATCATAATTTTAGTTTTGTTTATATTAGGTACAAATAAAATAATGAAATATTACAATAAATTGTAGAATGTTCTTATATGCAAGCAATGAAAAGATTGTATTAGTTCCCTCTATACAGGAGAAATTGACTCAACCTGTACCACTGAAGGGAAAAAGTAGACAATAAAGATCTTACTATGTAAAATATACACATGAAGTAAGAAAACAATCCAAGTTAATTTGAGGTGATAGAAGACAGAGTAGTGGATCCCTCTTTGAGTGTGGTGGAGAGGCAGTGTGTCTTGTTTGCAAAGGGGCACAAAGGAGCATTTGGGGATGTTTTGGTTATTCTAAATTTTGATTTTGGAAATGTATCCTTATGCAAAAATCCATCCAATTGTATGCAAAAATTTATGATATATGTGTGTGTGTATTATATGTGTGTATATAAAAAGGAAACAAGGAAATTTACAGAAAAGGCAATAAACAAAGGACCAATAACAAAGGAAATAAACAAAGGAAAATATGTTCCAATTTGCATTTAAATAAGTACATGTTAAGAATGAAATCACTTTATATATATGAAACTGCCAAAAAATTTTAAAAACAAGCAACATACTGTAGGAATATGAATTATTAGAACAGCTTGTAATGCAACATATCAAGATCTTTTAAAGGTAAGAACACATATAGTTTTGACCAAAGATATCAAAGAATTAAATAAAAAGCTCTGATACTTAATGATATTTACCTAGAAGTTGTTTATAGCAGCATTAGTTATAAAGGCTAAAATCTACAACAATGTTAATGCACAAATAGAGTTGTGGATATAAACATTTTGATGCATCTTCATCATGCCATAGTAAATAACCATGAGGGTGAATTGGAGTTATATAGATTAGTTGGAACAATTTTAGTGAAAAATGGAAGGATATAGAGATACAGAGATTTTAAAATTTTATTTTGGTGAAAGAATAAAACATTCTAAATACATGAGTTTGTATAAGTGTGTGTGTGTGTGTGTGTGTGTGTGTGTGTGTAATTATACATGTCTCTCTGTATGTATAAGAATATGGAGGAAAATAAGAAACAACATACTATAGTTTTAAATATGAACAACACTGTGAGTGGTAAGGGGGAATACTAAGTAAAACAGGAGAAATAAGACTATAAAAAAATTTCCAGAGTGCCTGATAGTTCTAAGTTTAGGCATTCATATGAAATTATCCATGATGTTTAAAACTGGCATTTGTTTGCAAAAATTGCCAAAAAATTCAACATGTAAATTATTTCACCTGACATATCAAAAATATTTTTATTTATTTAGTAAATCCATTCTTGTTATTTTTTAAATAATTCCATATTTTTTCTATTTTTTATCTGTAGGCACTTTATTGTATCTCCATTTAAATGACTTTCTATTTCACTCTAGATAATACCATGATTTACTGATTTTCTGAATGCTGAATCATCTGTGTTTTAAA
The DNA here is from genome assembly GCF_045843805.1 of Urocitellus parryii. Taxonomy (NCBI): domain Eukaryota; kingdom Metazoa; phylum Chordata; class Mammalia; order Rodentia; family Sciuridae; genus Urocitellus; species Urocitellus parryii. The sequence goes on from NC_135540.1 coordinate 23,022,017, forward strand.
GTCAGAATTATATTAACATTCTTGCCATAACTGTTTGCCCAGATAACATTCTTTTTTTCTTTTTTTTTTTTAAGTCATTTCATTAGTTTAAATTCCTGAGAATGCAGTTATTGGGTCAAAGGTTTTAACTATTTTTAAGACTGCTAGAACGTATGGCCGGATTCAATCCTCAAAGAAGGAAATAATACCTATTAATATTAGAAATAGGTATTCCTGATTTATCAAATTCTACCTTTTTATTTTGTTAATTCAACTTATGGGGAAGACTTCCTTTGTTGCTTTAGAAATAGAGATTGGTTCCCACCGCCCCAATATTGAGGTAATATTTTCATTCCTTTTCTGTTGATGCCCTTAACTTCATTTTCCATTTTGCTTTAGCATTGTTTTTATAATAAACTGATATTTAAAATGTATTTTAGATATTTAATGTTTTGAGGGTGTGTGGGAATTTTTTGAGAAATAAAGGGTCGTATATTTGTGTAGATGAGGTCCTTCCTGGACACTCACGCTTACAGACATAATGAGGACACAGGGCAGCCAAATGAAGAAGGAAAACCTGCAAGAGAAGTGGAGTTCAATAGTTATCTTGTGTTAATGCATCCTTTAGGTCTCAGTTTAGATGTTATTTCCATAAGAAGGCCATTCTGATGACTTTCACACTTAAACTCCCAGTTTACCTAGCTCTCAGGAATGTTCTCCCAGTAGCTAGGGACGTAGTTCAGAGGTAGAGCACTTGCTTAGCATGCACAGGCCCTGCGTTCAATCCCCAGCCCTGGGGGAAGGGGGACAAAAAGGATTGTCTTTATCCTTTAACATTCTGTTTCACAATGGTTTGGTTACTTATTTTTCTCCTCATTGTACATAAGTGCTGTAAAGACTAACACCATTGAGTGATTAGCACTTAGTAGGCAGTCAATAATTAACACCTAAAGCAATTAACCTCAAGCAAGAAGTAACTATCTTATTTAGTCTTGTTGATAACTAATGTAATAAGAATCATGATGACAACTCTTAGAAGCAATGAATACTCTTGTTCAATTATCACCTAAGAAAACTAAAAATTTGGGAGGGATCTCAAGCAAACATCCATGTACACAGATAATAATGTATTATTCTTCAATGAAGAAATTTTAACCTTCTATACTAATATACTCCAATGTGTAGCCAGCAAGAAATTAGGAGTATTTTGTAAAAAGATCTGTCACAATTGACTGTGATTCTATGGAAAAGTTATATAAATTAAGTAATCTACCATTTTATAAGATGGTATGTACCATTAACTACTTTTTGCTCTCCATATTTTAATGGCTTTCAGTTTTTTTAATCTACTATGGCTATCTATCTGCCCTGGAGAAAAATCATGAACGAAAAACCATCATCAGAAGATAGGTCCTAGAGCATGTTGATTTTATAATCAAGGGATGTAAGTAGCTCAAATATATAATCAATATCAAAAACAATAGTAAGAGCTAATACTTATATTGTGTATATTTGGTATACACTGACCATTGCTCTTCATACTTTATCTTTAAATTGATTTAATTTTTCACAACAACTCTATGAGATGTTATAATTACTACATGCTGGCAACCCAAGAGACTTATGTAGATTTAGTTCAATGAATAAATTCAGTCACATAGAATTTGAATGATTACAGCCACATAGCCAGTGTAGCAGCGGGGCAATGCTTGGTCACAGATTTCCTGAGCATCCTCCAGGTTTATTTTCTTTCCAATAATAATTTCCAGATACTTAGATTTTATGGATTGGTGGAAATGAAACAAAGAATAAAAATCTAATATAACGTGGCAAACTTTTTTTTTTTAAAAAAATTCTAAGCAAGATTATTAAGAAGCAATGTTTTTACATGAGAAATAATAACCACAATAAGAAAAAATAACGCAAGACAAACAAAAGTAGCAATAACAGCAAAAATAAATGATACCTAACATTTATTAATCATTTGCTATTAACCAGGCATTATGTTAACTCTAACAAAGGTTTTCCTGAATAATGTTCAGACAATTTCATGAATGAAATACCTCCCATTTTCCATTATTATTTATCAAAATCGAATCTTCAGTAAAAAATAGAAGGACTATAACTTCAGTATAAAGTTCAGTTTTTTAGGATGATGTTAGTAACTTGACAGAGTCAGGAGCCCTGGACTCTCCTTCCCACTACAAACACATTGATTCAACTATAATATGTGGGTAAATCCCTCTTATGGAAAATTTGGAAACTATTTGAGAAGTAGACTCTAGATGAGCTCAAAACCAGATACATTGAAGTTAGTAGGAAAATTTGAGAGATGCTTTTATTGTAACCCTAGTCCTCTCATGATGTCATATTGACAAAAGGACACCCAAAAGCTCTTAGATTTTTCTTGGGAAGGGAAAGGGTTGGATTGTGTGTCCAACTATTCTGGGGGCTTCCCAATACATTGGCTTCTGTTTCATCTCCTCTGAAGTGCTGACGGGACCTGGCATGCTCCAGATGCTTGGAGACCACTAACCATTGCTCAGAAACACCAAAACTTTTCTACCTCGCTCAGGGGACCCCTCCCTCCAATACCAGCCCTTCTTTACGAAGGGAAAAAGTGGGATTGTGTCCAGTTTTGAGAGAGATGGACTGGCCTCTTTCTTGCCTAAGAGTTCTGACAGGACTTGGCACGTTCTAGGTGCTACCGAGAACACAGAAGGTGGGTTTGGACAAGCATGGATTTTTGAAAGACTTCCAGAATCTTTGGTCAGGTTGATTGGTGAGGGTTTTCCTCTGCAAGATCAATCCACAAGGACTGATAGAAGTGGCTCCAGAAACTGACTCTGAATCAATGGAGGTAGATGATTTACCTGTTAAAGAACTCCAAACAGTAGTTATAAAGACACTCAACAAGGTCAGGAGACCAACGCATGAACAAAGTGAGAATTTCAATAAAGAGGAAATACAAAAAAGGACCAAATAGAAATCTTGGATGTGAAGAATATAATAACTGAAGATAAAAGAAAGGATGACTGTATATTCAACTATCGAAAGAAAAAAATGCTGATGCAAAACTTCAAAAATGAAGGAGATGTAAAGACTTTTTTAGACAACAAAAGCAATGGTCATCTCTACCAGACAGGCTAACGGGAGTTCTTCAAGTTGAAATAAAAAGATTCTAGATGGTGATATAAAAGCTCGTGAAAGCATACAATTTATTGGGTAAAGTTAAAACACAGAAATAAAAATTATCTAGTACTGCTAATGGTAAATAAGTCATATTGTAGTATAAAAGGAGACAAAAGTATTAAAATAATCATAACTATAAACATGTGAATTGATGTACTTTTAACTGATATAAATTTTGACATCAGTACCACGAAGTCCCTCTGTATGAGTGTGAAGTAAAAGTGGATGGTTTTTGAATATGCTATTGACCTGTGGGTGCTAAATCCTGACAAACTCACCACGACGTCATAGTGTGTGGCTAAGAGGCCAAGAGAAGATCAGATGTGGAGTGGGTTTTACACATGGGAATAGGAGTCAAGGAAATCCACTTGGCCTCCCTTGAGTGGCAGCCGGCAGGACAGGCTGGGTGAATGGCTCCAGGCTGGGAATTCAAAAGGGCAGGAGTGGGAAACACTGAGTTTGGGGACTGAACCTAAGAGTCCAGGAAAGGTGGGCAGAAGGGTAATGGAGGGTGTGAAGGACTGGCTCTTCCACCACACAAGCAGAACCCAGGGATGATTCCTGGGGTGCAGACTTCCAGCATGGACTGGGGATGCTGGGCCACGGAGGTGGGCCGATGGAAAATCTTCAGACCAGTCGCCATTCAGGGAAGAACCTGGAGTCTACCTGGGCCTAAACCCACCTCCAGGAGCTCCACCTTTGGGATCTCTCACATTTCAGAGACCCCACCCTGAAATCACACTTCAGTGCACTCTGCCTAACATGGCCCAGAGGGAAGCTGAGAATTTCTGAATGCTAACTGGCAACTTGAGAGTAACTCAAGGAGAAGAAGGATTTGACAGTCTGCGGCCACTGTTCTTATACACACTATATACCTCAAGAAGAAACAGAAAGACAGACATTGGAGGATTGTCAACAACATATATTCTCACTGACAATTTTTGACCACTGCAAAGGAAAAAAAAATTTGACTTTTCATTCAGAACTGTTTTTTTTTGTTGTTGTTGTTTAATTGTGAGCTGAATGGTTTATGGACACTTATACATATTTGTCTTTTTTTTTTCTTCTGATTTCTAGCATTTTTTTTCCTGTGAGGGGGTACTAGGGGATTGAACTCAGGGGCACTCAACCACTGAGCTGTATCCCCAGCCCGTTCTTGTATTTTATTTAGAGGCAAGGCCTTGCTGATTTGCTTAGGGCCTTGCTGAGTTGCTAAGGCTGGCTTTGAACTTACCATCTCCTACCTCAGCCTCTCCAGATGCTGGGATTACAGATGTAGGCCACCATACTCAGCCTATTTCTAGCATTTTTTTGAAGGCAATTATTTTTCAAGGCTCAGTCTTTTTAGGGCTAGGATGTTTGATGAGTCTATCTTGGTTGTGTTTTGTATTTTTTCTTTTTTTCTCTCTCTCACTTGGTTCTCTCCTTGATTCTCTTTCTCTTTTTTCTTCTGCTAACATCCAAATCCTATTGGTCTTTCTTTCACTCTTCCTTCAAGTTTTTACATCTCTTATTCTCTTCCTCTCTCATAAACATCACGTCCTATATCTCTTCAGTTCTTTCCCTGTTCACCTTTTGAAATTGCAAACTTTTTTGCACACTTACTGTTTTTACTATGGGCAGTAGGGGGTCACATCATTTCTGTTTATTGTGACCATTAATATCATAAATGTCATAGTAGGAACCATTTTGTTTAATGCTGTATACTATTTGCGTTGGTTGTTATTGTTTGTCTCCACTTAAACTGTGAGGCACTGAAACCTTCAAGAACATTAAGAGTCCACAGGATAGAAACTCTGCTGCCTCAAATCCACACTGTTAGATGGGTAGACACCTACAACATGAAAACAACATGAAAAGGCAAGGGAACAAACCATCCCAAACAACCCAAAATACCCCAGTCACAGAAACCACCGACTCCATGGTGGAAGAAATGTCAGAGAAGGAATTTAGAAAGTTTATAGTTTAACTGATCAGTGAGGTAAAAGATGATGTAAGGAGTGAAATCAGAAAGAAAATGCAAAAAGTGAAAGATGGCTTGAATAAAGAGAGATTCTGAAAAAAAAATCAATAGAAATCATCAAAATGAAGAATCACTAGACCAAATTAAAAATTTAATAGAAATATCACCAGTGCATTATACCACTTGGAAGATAGCATTTTGGGCAACAAAGACAATATATATAATCTCGAAAATAAAGTTTACCATGAAGTGAAATTGTTATCAGTTTAAAATGGACTTTTATTACTTTAAGGTGTTCCATATAAATCCTATGGTAACCATAAAGAAAAGACATATAGATCATGCCAAAAGAAAAAGAGAGAAGAATCAAACTATACCAAATAATAAAACAGCAAAATACAAAAGAAGAAAACCAGAGGGGAAAAGTAATAAAAGTTACTAGATAGGCAAAAAGATGAACCAAATGACAATAACAGGTCGTTTTCTATCAATAATTACTTTAAGTAAAAACGGATTAAAATCCACAACATTGAGTGGCTGAATGGATAAAGCCAAACAACATCAATATCAAAAACAAGTTCCAAGTATATACTATCTAGAAGACATTCATTTTAGCTTTGAAGACATACATTAGCGGAAACTGAAAAGATGTAAAAAGATATTATGTGCAAATGATAACCAAAAAAAGGAGGGTATTAGTGATTACATTTATACCAGAAAAATTTTCTTTAAGTAAAAAATATAGTAAGAGATAGAAAGATATCATATAAAGTTAATAGTGCCAATTCTTTAGGAAGATCTAACAATTATAAATAAATATGCTCACAGATCATGGTACCTAATATATAGAGCAAACAATGACAAAATAGGAGGGAAAAATTGATAGAAAGACAATAATAGTAAAAGACTTCAAAATGTTACTTTCAATAGTGGCTAGAATATCCAAACACAAAATCATCAAGGGAACAGCAGACAACACTAGGTAAAAAATGGACCATGGTTGGAGCTGGAGAATATCATGCTAAGCGAAATGAGCCCTTCACCCCAAAACAAAGGTTGAGTGTTTTCTCTAATATGCAGATGCTAATTCACAATAATAGGGGTGGCTAGGAGAAAATAGAGGTACTTTGGATAAGGCGGAAGGGAGTAAAGGGAGGGAAGAGAGTGTGGGGGGTAGGAAGGAGAGTAGAATGAATTGGACATTATTCCCCTATGTGCACATATGATTACACAACCCGTGTGATTCTGCGTCATGTACAAACAGAAGAATGAGAAGTTATAGTCCATTTACATATGATGTGTTGAAATGCATTCTACTGTCATGTATAACTAATTTGAACACATTTTTAAAAATGGACCAAGAACTATACACAGAACGTGCACCCAACAGCAGCAGCAGAGTGTACACTCTTCTCAAGTACAGGTGGAATGCTTCCAGGACATATGGAATGTTAGGTCACGAAACGAGTTTCAGCAAATTCAATAAGATTGAGGTAGCCAGCTATCTTTTGTGACCATGATAAAATTAAACTAGAAATTAATGACAGAAGAAAAATGGGAACATTCATAAATATGTGGAAATGGAAAAGCACACTCCTGAGCAACCAATGCATCAAGGAAGAAATCAAAAGAAAAATGAGAAAATATCTTGAGACAAATAAAAGTGAGAACATAGCATACAAAAACCTTTTGGGTATAGCAAAGGCAATTACTAAAAGGGAAGTTTGTAGTGGTAAACATTAAAAATGAAGAGAGATCTCGAATCAACAACCTAACTTTATTCCTCAAGAACTAGAAGTGCAAACCAAGGCCAAAGGGAGAATAAAGAAAGGAATAATAAATACTATAGCAGAGAGTAAGTGAACAAAGAATAGAAAAACAGTAGAAAAAATCAGTGAAATTCAGAGTTTGTTTCTGAAAAGATAAAAAAAATCGACAAACATTTAGCTAGACTAACAAAAAGTGAAAGAAGATTCAAATAATACAATCAGAAATGAAAGAGGAGATCTTATGAGATAGCACAAAATTAAAAAGAATAACAGACTACCACAAAAAGTTACATGCCAAATATATATAATTTATAAATAAATAAATTCCTAGGGAGGTGCTGTGGCACACCCACGCCTCTAATCCCAGTGGCTCTGGAGGCTGAGGCAGGAGAATTGCAAGTTCAAAGCCAGTCTCAGCCACTTGGTGAGGCCCTAAGCAACTCAGCAAAACCCTGTCTCAAAAGTAAAAATTTAAAAAAAAAAGGGGGTGTGGCATGTGGCTCAGTGGTTAAGTGCCCCTGGGTTCAATCCCTGCTACCAAAATAAATAAATAAATAAATAAATAAATAAATAAATAAATAAATAAAAAACCAACCCTGGGAACATACAACTTACTTAGACTCAATCAGGGAGGAATAAACATTTGAACAAATATGTAACTAGTAAGGAGTTTGTATCAGTAATCAAAAACCTCCCAACCAGAAAATAAGGTCAGGACCTGATGGCTTCTCTTGTGAATTATAACAAACATCTAAAGAAGAATATATACCAGTCTTTCTCAAGCTCTTCCAAAACGTTGAACAGGAGTAAATAATTACAAACTGATGAAATGAATTCAGCATTACCCTTATATCCAAGTCAAAGACTCAGTAAGAAAAGAAACTATGGACCAATATGCCTTATGAGCATAGATACAAAAATTCTCAGTAAAGTACAACCAAAAATGAATTAAACAGAAAATTGAAGTATCATAAGCCATGATTAAGTGGGATATACCTCTGGGATGTAAGAATAGCTCAATACACAAAAATCAAAAAGGATAAAAATTATGATCACCTTCATACATGCAGAAAAAACATTGGCCAAGAATTCAACATTTTATGATAAAAATTCAACCAGGAATAAAAATGAACATTAAAATGGATCTCATGATCTTACCACAGTCAAATATCTCAACATTATTTATACCTTATATGAAAAACACACAATTTATATAAAACCCAGTATGTAAAAAAACACAAGGCTTTTCCTCAAATCAGGAGCAAGACAAGATGTCCCTTGTCACCACTTTTGTGCAATATACTATTGGAAGTCCTGGCCATAGTAATTAGGCAAGTAAACATAATAGAAACCCAAATAGGACAGGAACAAGTAAAATTGTTTTTGTTTTCACATTTCATGCTCTTATATGCAGAAAATTTAACGACTCCACAAAAACCAACCGACTGATAAAAAGACAAAGACAAACAATGATAGAACTAACTAGAAAATTCAATAAAGTTGCAGGATACAAAACTAGCACCCAAAAATCGATTGCATTTCTATCCATTAACAACAGAATGACCTGAAAAGGAAATTAAGAACATCTCCCATTTATAATATCATCAAAATGAATAAAATATTACTAGCAAACGAAAAGAGGTGAAAGAAAAATGTGAACACTAAGAATGACATGGATGAAAGAAATTAAAGAAGATACAGATAACTGGAAAGACATTCCATGTCTATGAATCGGAAGATTTAGTGTTAAAATGTCTATACTATCCAAAGCAATCTATAAATTCAATGAAGCCCTTACCTGAATCCCAGTGGCATAGCAAGATTCCCCTTAAGAAACAGAAAAGTAATCCAAACTCATAGGAAGCCACAAAGACTCCAAATAAGTAAAACAATCTTGAGAAAAAAGAACAAAGCTGGAGGCATCACATCTCCTAATTGCAAAATAAATTATGAAGCAATAGTTAATACCACATAACATTAATACCATATAACATTAGCAAAAAAATACCATATAACATTAGCAAACCATTGACTAATGGAACAGAACAAAGAATCCAGAAATAAATCCTCACATATAGAGTCTATTGATCTTTGACAAAGATGCCAAGAATATACAATTTCCTAAGTCTCTTCAGCATTAGGAAAACTGGATATTCACCTGTACAAGAATCAAGGGGGGCCCTTATCTTATACCATGTACAAAAACCAACTAAAAATGAATTGAAGACTTAAATGCAAGGCCTGAAACTCTAAAACCGTTGAAAGAAAATTGGAAAACATCACGATAATGGTCTTGGAAATGGTTTCTTAGATATGATCCCAAAGCCCAGGCAACAAAAAAAAAAAAAAAAAATAGGCAAGGAGACTACATCAAACTAAAGATTTCCTGCATAACAAAGGGAAATATCAAGAAAGTGAAAAGGCAACCCACAGAATTGGAGAAAAATATGTAAACCCTATGTCTGATAAGAGATTAATATCTATAATAAACTAGAAATCCCACACTTAATAGCAAAAGAACAAACAACCTAGCTAAAAACGGGCAAAAGAATTGAATAGACATTTCTCCAAAAAGACATACAAGTGGTTATCCCATTTATGAAAAGATGTTCAACATCATTAATTACCAGGGAAATTCAAATTAAATCCACCCGAGATACCACCTCTTCCATTGCAGAATGGCTATTTCAAAAAGTCAAAGATAACAAGTGTTGGCAAGGATGTAGAGCAGTTGGAACTCTTGTACATTGTTGGAAGGAATATAAAGTGTTGCAACTGCAAGGCATGGAGAATCTTCAAAAATTAAAACTAGAAATACCATATGTTTCAGCAATCCAATTTCTGGATATTTATCCAAAAGAAGTGAAATCGAGATCTTGAGGAGATAATAACAGCTCCCATGTTCATTGCAATATTTTTCACAATAGGGCAGCCATGGAAACAACCTATCTGTAGATGCTTACGATCATGGATGAGTAAATAAATGTGGTACAATGGAATATTATACGAACTTAAAAAAAGGACATACTAATGTGTGTGAACTTTGCAGATATGATGCTTGGTGAGATAAGATGGCCATAAAAGACAAATTCTGCATAATTCTACTTACATAAAATATCTAAAGTGGTTTAACTCATAGAATGAGAGAGTAGAATGGGCCAGAGGCTGGAGGTAGGGAGAAACATTGCTACTCAACATGTATAAATTTCCAGTTATGGAAAACAGTTCTAAAGATCTGCTGTACAATGTTGTGTCTATGGTTAACAATACTGTATCATACACTTTTAAATTTTTTGAGAGGGTGAATCTCATGATCTTATCACAATCAAAAGTAGTTAGTAGCTTTTTGGAAAACTTAAAATACTGAGTGTGTGCATTTTTTATTTATTTGCTTGCTTTTCTGTAAATGGTTAAACTTAACCATGGACCAGTATTTCCCAACCTTGCCTGTAACTGTGTTTCCTCTCTACCAAGAGATAGGAAAACGTCAGCCACTGTGTGGAAAGCTGAAACAGATGACTGCAGGTTCCAGAAGAAGAAATGTTAATTTGACATCCTGAAGTACAATTTAAAGTCTTGCTATATTGTTAAGATATTCTGGGTCTAGCAGCAGCCAAAAGACCCACTTGGCAGTGACTAAATCCATGTAGCTCTTTTAGAGCAAAGACATCAGTAACCCATTGAGCAAAGAAACAGTCATAAGAAATGACTTGTTCTAAAATAGTTTCTAGAGCTACAAAAATAGGGTAGTCTTCTTTATGCATCTGCCCATGTGAAAAGACTGTTAGTCTCCTTGTGAGAGTTTTAACCTTACCGATATATATGGTGAACAACACCATTAGTAGTGCTCTCTGTGCATGCAAACTACAATACATTATATATATATATATGCCGTAACATATTTGTTGAATTTTAAAGTATGCCGCAATGTGAGAGCTGGAGTGAGGCCGTTTGTTTATAACGTATATCACGAAATGAAGAACAGATGATCTAAGAATGAACATTTGTTGGAATGATCTCTCTGGGCTTAAATATTTATTTTACTTCCTCCAGCCCCCTCCCTTTTTGACAAAGTATTATGTTTGCCAAAATCTACAATATGAAACCATGGAAAGTTTATGACAAAATCACCTCAAATTGCTACCATAAATTAGTACCTCCTACATAGTCTTTTTTCCTGCAGAGTGCAATTAATCAAGGAAGCAACTTATTCTTTCTAATTAAAGAGCTGCTTCTAAGAGTTTTATTTTAGGTGTGAGAAGGGGTGTTGATTTCTGGGGAAAAGTACATGGTTAATATTCTGTACTTTCACGTCTGTCTCCAAGGTTTCATATTTGATTCCAAGGAAGGGGAGTCCCTTGTGTTTTTCCTCAGGGTAAATGGGAATCCACAACTGTAAAAATTCAAGATTTTCTTGAAACAAACAATGTCTCAATGGAGAGTTCATATGGCAGATTTTTGGGAGACACACATAAAACAGTTATGGAGCGCCAAGATACAGAGCTCCTGAGAGAATAAGGGATTTTTTTCTCCCCTTTTCTGTTAACTCCTGCCTGTTTTATAGATTTCATAAGTATTCCTTGTTCAGACAAATAATTTCACCAAAGCTCTTATGTCTTCATGGGCATTGATACATCTGTTTATTCATTGTTTTATCCAGTCGTCCTTCCATCTACCTGTCCATCCAACCATCTTCTGTCTACACAGTAAATGTTTATTAGGTACCTACCAAACATATACAGTGTAAAGTCCTGAAAATTTAAATATGAGAGATGATCTCTGCCATGGAAAAGCTCATGGCTGAGTCTAGACATGCAAAATAACATTTATTTCACTCTTTCTAAATCTTGATTATATCAAGACCCTTCAAGGAATCTTCATTGCTATCAGAATAAAAGTATGCAATGTGAAATCTCTGATTTTTCCTCAATTGTTCTTATAGCCTCACTGTGTCCCAAATTCCTTGTCAAGGCCCACATTTGGTCCTCGACATTTTCTGTCTCAGCCTTATTCGTGTTGTTCAGCAGTCCTGAGTAGACTTGCTTTAATTCCAGGGTTCAGCTCAAATGCTACTTTCTTCAGGGACTCACTATTTTTTTTTATAATTCTTTTATAACTCTGTGTATGTGTGTGTATGAATGTATGGGCTAAGGGACACCATTACTATTCTAGGAATGTGGAGATGTGGGTCATTGTACCTTGTATTTTGGTAGAAATGCAACCAAATTTTGTGGTCACAGTTTGATCGGGGACTTCTGGGTTGCATATCAGCAATTGAGCCATTCCAAACCTACTTTGTTTCTGCATCTCTTGTTTTAACTCTACATGAGGCTTCAGGATCAGTCTTCTACAACCAATTTTCAGATTTATCTTTCTAAAGCACAAAAGTGATCTTAACATTCCTCTGTTTAAAAGCAGTCAGTGACTTTCGATAGCCCTTCAGGCAAAGTGTCAATTCTTTGGCAAGGCATTCAAAGTCTTTCAAGAGTTGGGTCCCGTTTACTTCCCTAGTGGTATCTTGCTACCCTTCTTTCCCAGTCATCCCAAATTATGTGAAATTCCTGGAGCATGACATGTTCTTCCATAGGAGCAATTCTTTGCAAAGGCTATTTTCTTTTCTAGAAAAATATACCCATTTCACTATTCTACCTGCTAACCTCCTGATATTCTTTCAGGTTTCAATTTTTATGTTAATTTCTGTAGCAAACCTTCCCCATTCCCTAAGATTGAATCTGGTGTCTTCTTTCTGTTTCCCCAGTGTCTTGCATTTCCTCTAGCAAGACACAGCAGGTAACTTCCTATGTTCTCATGTGATGGGTACCAGCAACAGCATTCAATATATGTTTGTTTAGTTAGACATATTGAGCTGGGGCATTATAATTTCCCTCAGGAAATGTAAAGCTGGCTATTCATAGTAACAGTTTACCCGTGGTCATATAGCATGTGGGACCTGGAGAGAAGTAGGTAAGTACTGAATTTCAATATTCCTACCCCAATATGCATAGCCCTAATTTCTTACGCAATTTGATTTGAAGCATAGTTTTCCTGGGGTGAGAAACACAGTTCTCTGTCTATAACTATAAGTATGCATTCCAAGAGGCAAATCCTTACGAGCTATATAACTAATTAATACTTAGGACCCAAGCAGTGCACTTTTTTTTTGAGTTGTAGTTAAACACAATACCTTTATTTTATTTTATTTATTTTTATGAGGTGCTGAAGATGGAACCCAGGGCCTTGCACATGCTAGGTGAGTGCTCTACTGCTGAGCCACAACCCCAGCCCCAGCAGTGCTTTTGTTGATTTAGTTTGTGGTTGGGAGTGGATATACCTCTCTTTATAGTTCAAGAAACCACTCTCAACTCTAGGTTAATTCACAGAATACTTTTAGTGGCTATGCAAACAGTGATCACAGCCTTGGGGATTAGGTCATTTCTACAGGATATTCAGGTTCTAGTAGTTTCTGTTAAAAGAACCCAGTGGAGCCAAGTTCAATGTGTCAGCTTTTCTGGAAGGGACCAGTTGTGGTGTTCTGCATCGGATGTGTCTGATTCACAAACCAGAGCAAACAAACCTGGGTTTCTTTCATAATTTGTGCTTGTGTATGGAGAAGGGGCAGCATTGCTATTCTAGGAATGTGGAGATTAGGGGCATTGTACATTGGATTTTAACAGAAATGCAACCAAATCATGCTATCACAGTTTGTAGAGAACTGGGGACTTCTGGATTGTATATTGTTAATGAAACCATACCATAATTCCCCTTATTTTTCAAATAATCCATAGTTTTCACACTTAAATGATGAACTAATATAAAACTATAGAGCATAGGACCTTAAGAAATTATAGTTTAATTTCTCTTGTGTCTAAGCGGGTTCTCGCTGAAAGAGGTGTTCACTTGCTTCTGAAACATTTTCAGAGGGAAAGATTCTGCAACTGCTTTTGGTAACCAGTGCTTTTGTCCTCCTTGAAGTCATTTAGTTTAGTTCTGTACTTTTTCCTGCTACAGCAATTCAAAATCCTGCTTTCTTTTTGTGGTCTTGACTTAACATGCAAGCATTTGCTTAGTGTGCTATGACAGATGAAGTAAACTTTCAATTATCAGTGCTAATGGGGTGGGCAAGCATGGAAGAACACGAATAAATAAAATCTAACATATTCTCCAAACCTCATGTTAGCCATTAATTTTTACTTTTTTTCCAACAAATCTTTTGAAGGGTCTACTAAAGAGCAACAAGCTGATTTAAATTTCATGCCTTTTCTTTTTTCACTTGCCTGTTCTTTGGTTGAGGTGATAATGATCATTGAGCTTCCCAGAGGAAAAGGGAGACTGTGAGAGCTGGAGTAGCCAAGGATGTGGATAAATTGGAGGCTATATTCATGCATTTATAAAAGCTTTAGTTTTTGGCTTACCGATCTGCTTTCTCCAATTGCTCTATGACTTCATTTCGCATTGTAAGTTTGTAAAATCATTGTGCATGAGTGTCATTTTGGATGTGCAGAATGCATAGTCTTTTAAACAACATTCTGCATTGAACCATGGCAATGTAGCCAGTTGGAGCTTAAAGTTGATGAATGGCATGACAATTAGATGCTACAAAGGAAACTTAACTTGCTATTTTGTAAAAATGGGACAATAAAATAATAGTTGCTCTTGGGTAATTAAAAATGCTTCCAATTAAAGGCATGCAAATTTACATAAATGGAAGAACCTTAAATTTTGCATTTCCTGACTGGTAGGATTAAACTTCCAAAGAAAGTGTGAATTAATGCAAATGTTAACATGGCATCTCCTAAATCCTTTTCTACTTTTACCACCAAGAACAAAATATAGAAAGTAAAAATACATAATGATAGGCCAGTCTCTGCTTGTTTTGTCACTTGCCCAAAGAATACCAAGCGTGCTTAGAAACCTTGGAAAACTTTGCAAGATTTCAGGTAGCAAATATAAAGCAAGGCAGAGAGTCCTTAACTCTTTACCAGATTGTTCTTTGCTGAGACTCTGATTAGAGACATTGTTGGTAAGACCTTGACCTCAAGGCTTCATTCTCAAAGAGCTCCCCTGCGAACTTGAGTTCTAAGTGGTTCAACATACAGATGGTCTCTGAATGATACTGGTTAAACTTGCAATTTTTGACTTTCCAGTGGTGCAGAAACGATCCACATTCAGTAGAAACTGAACTTCAAGTTTTGAATTTTGATCTTTTCCCGGGCTAGCGACTTGCAGTGCAGAACTGTCTCGCGAGGCTGGGCAGCAACAGGGAGCTGCAGCTCTGAGTCAGCCCCTCGTGCTGATCCTGTGCAGTGCACTCCGTTGCTAAGCTGGGACGCTCAGGAGGTTTAAGTGTATCAGATGCATTTTAACATGATATTTTTAACTATGACGGGTTTATCCGGATGTAATAACCCCATTATAAGTCAAGGAGTATCTGTATGTGTTTATGTATGAATCTATGGGCATATGTGTATGTGCATGCATGTGTGTACGTATAGATGTAGGTGTATATGACTGTATGTATGTATGTATGTATACATATATACAGTCATATGTGCATGTACATATACATACATACAATCATATATGCACATGCATACAGAGGGAGGGAGAGATAACAGATCTATATAGAGATCTGACTTAGTGTGCTATGACCATGAACTTCTGACTTCCTGATAAGAAGTTTCTGATTGACTCTTTCCGGAGACTGTCATATCTATATTTGGTGCCCTCAGTCTTGAGTGAGATCTTCCTTTTTATTAGCTATAGGAGTCTTTCTAGGAAGCTGGCTGGTTCCCCTCTGGCCCCAGCAAAGGATTTTTTGTTCCTTTTTTGTCCTTGTTCTTCCTGTTTCTCCTGGGCTCTAGGGACTAGGACCAGATAGTCCATCTCCTTCAGGAATCTCTTCTTTCTAACAAGGGTTTCATATTCACTGCCTCAGGCTGAAGAAGCACAGGTCTTTACCAGGCTTCCTTTGAGTACTTGTGAATTGTAAAACGTGAAACATGCCAGTTTTTCTGAATCGGACCTTGAACCCCAGGATGCTAGGTTTATGGTCATAACTAGGATGTGGTTGGTTTAAATTACTTAGGACATTTGGATTCTAGATTGATACTTATTTGCTAGATTTTTTTTTTTGAGCTGAGTACAAGGAACAACACTTTGAAGGGTTTTTATTTTTCTTGCTTTGCTTTTTGACACCACTTAATAAACATTCACGTGTATTTCTTCTCATCTTTACCTGCTCATTTACTGAAATTTCTCACTGACATTAAATATTTTCTAACCAACAAATGCAAAAGCTTATGCTTCGTTTTTATGAAGATTCATTTAAGATACAATTTGCAGAAATGTTTTGCATTATAAAAGCTGGAATCATCTGTCAAAAATAAATGCCTATCTGCTAAACCAAAGATATAGAAAAATACAGTGTCTGAAAAACAAATTTCCATAAGAACACAAGTTACAATGACCCACAAAACACAGCTCTTTGCAAGCCATCCTATGCAAATTCTTGATTCAGTTTCAGATAACTTTTGAATAGATCCTGTGGCCCACTCTATCCTGACAATAAATTTGTTCTGTTTTTAAAAAAATTTCTGCCAGATGAAAATCACTTATGAAATTCAAAGTTTTATGGTTCTGTCATATTGGGATGACTCAGTGCTAAAAATAGCTGTAGTTCATGGCCTGCTCATATATGGGCTTACCCTCTGGTAAGGTGCCCAAGGTGTGTTCCCAGCTTGTCATTCTAGGTGACTTGAGTCACTGCCAGAGTTTCTAAGCCTATAACCAATGAAAGCAGGAACTCACGGTATACTATCCTCTTAGAAGATGCATACATACATCTATGTGGTCAGAAATGACTCAGTCTAGTTAATGGGACATAAGGAAACAGGTGGGGCTGTCTGTCCTTTCTCATTATCACAATATTGCACTTTTTTTGTGTTTCGTTTTTCTGTCTTACAATTTACAGGAAAGGAAATCTTTTACCTATATTCAGAAAGTTCTTTGAGTTTTTAAAATTGCACAATCTTTAATTTCAATAAGCTGTTTTCCATATCTCAGGGGCATTTTTAACTTGCTACTATAGCACAGTTCCTCAGGATTTGAGAAGGAAACTATGTCTTTCCTAAGTGGTTCTTGGGGGCTCCACAAAACCTTTGTGGTTATTTCTTATGTGGAGATCTTCAAAAGCAGATGTCGAGTCAGAGATTGGTGAGAAGGATCTAGATTCTGAGTTGGCACTTAAGGAAGCAGGATGGGGCAGAGGGAGAACTGCAATGCAGGCCAGACAGCCTACGGGAGCTATGAGGTATGCATATTCAATCAGAGTTGTTCCATGGTGGGATGAAATGGCCAGACCCTTATGTCCTTGCAATCAGTCATCAGCTGTGGTCCACACCTGGAAGCAGGTGGCCTTGGCTCAGAAGAGTGTCTTAAGCTGAAAAGAGTTTTCAGAGGTATCACAATATCAGACCTTAAGTTATACTACAGTATACTATACTATACTATACTATACTATACTATACTATACTATACTATATACTATAGTAACAAAAAGGGCGTGGTATTGGCTCCAAAACAGGCATGAAGACCAATGAAATAGAAGGCACAGAGACAAACCCACAGAAAATACAGTTATCTGATACTACACAAAGGTGCCATAAGCATACATTGGAAAAAAAAAATAGCCTTTTCCACAAATGTAACTTTTCCACAACATATACACAGTTGCACAGATTTTCATTCTCTGGTTGTACATGATGTAGTGTTGCTGGGGAAACTGGAAATCCACATGTAGCAGAATGAAATTTAACTCTTATCTCTCACTCTGCATAAAACTCAACTCAAAGTGGATTAAAGACCTAGGAATTAAACCAGAAACCCTGCACCTGCTAGAAGAAAATGTAGGCCCAACATTCCAAAACATTGGCTGAGGACCAGACTTCCTTAACAAGACTCCTAAAGCACAAAAAGTAAAATTTAAAATAAAAATTAATCAATGGGATGGTATCAAACTAAAAAGCTTCTTCACAGTAAAGAAAAAAATCAAGAGTGTGAAGAGAGAACTTACAGAATGGGAGAAAATCTTTGCCACCTGCACCTCAGAAAGGACATTTATTTCCAGGATATACAAAGAACTCAAAAAGCTTAACACCAAAAACATACATTGGAGAAAATGGTGCTGGGAGAACTGGAAAACCATATGCAGCAAAATGAAACTAAACAGACACTTCTTAAAGAAGAAATACTAAAGATCAACAAATATATAAAAAAAATGTTCAATATCAGGCTGGGGTTGTGGCTCAGCAGTAGAGTGCTTGCCTAGCACATGAGAGGCATTGGGTTAGACCCGCAGCACCAAATAAAAACAAATAAGTAAAATAAAGGTATTGTATTCAACTACAGCTAATTTTTTAAAGAAGTTCAATATCTCTAGTAATTAGAGAAATGCAAATTAAAATTATGTTGAGATTTCATCTGACTCCAATCAGAATGGTAATTATCAAGAATACAAGTAACAATAAATGTTGGTGAGGATGTGGGGACAACGGTATTCTCATACATCACTAGTGGGATTGCAAATTGGTGCAACCACTCTGAAAAACAGTATGGAGATTCCTCAGAAAATTTGGAAAGGAATCACCATTTGACACAGCTATCCCACTCCTTGGTTTATACTCACAGGACTTAAAATCAGCATATTACAGTGACACAGCCACATCATCATTTATAGCAGCTCAGTTAACAATAGTCAAACTATGGAACCAAACTAAATGCCCTTCAACAGATGAATGGATAAAGAAAATGTAGTACATTTACACAATAGAATACTACTCAGTCATAAAGAATGAAATTATGGCATTTGCCTGTGCATGGATGCACCTGGAGACCATTATGCTAAGTGAAATAAGCCCAAACTCCCAAACCTCCCAAAGTTAAAAGTTCTCTCTAATGTGTGGATGCTAACCCACAATGAAGGGAGAGGAGAGGGGAAGAATAGAAGTTCAGTGGATTAGAAAAGGGGAGTGAAGGGAAGGGAATACAGGAAAATAAAAGAGGAATGAATCAGACATATATTTCTTATGTACATATATGAATACACCTCAGTGAATCTCACCATTGTGTACATACACAGGAAATTAATTAAAAATAAAAATAACGATGGATAAATGGTAAAAAGATCAATAGAGGGAAGGAGGCAGTGGCTGGGGGAAGGGAAGAGAAAGGACAGGTACTGGAGTCCTAATTAGAATAAGATCTATTCCACGATTGTACAATTATATCAAAATGCATTCCACTTTCATGAATAACTAAAAAGAACCAATTAAAACAAACAAACAAACAAACAACCAAACCTTGAAGGAGTTGGCAACTAGAGGTCATTTGCTGATATTTTGAGCAACTGGGGAAGCAGTGTGTCCTTTGAAAGAGGGGTCTGGCCATCATATCTCTGTCCACGGCATGTCAATCTGGGTCTCAGGGCATGCAGTAAGTGCCCCATGCTTTCTCTATGAAGATGTATAAACATGAACAATGATGACCCAGTAATTCGTTTGGAAGGTAGGTTTAGGCAGGAGGTTGCAGCTGTTCTGTGCACTCTATAACATTTTAGAAGAATTTCTGGCTTCTCTCAAAATTTAAATCAATGGATATCATTTAGCAGAATGTCTTTTGATGTTTTATAGCGTCATTTGCAATTACAGTATGGTGCCAGAAGAATGATTGCTAAAGGAGTTAGGGCAAAAGACTCCGGGGATAGAGCTGGAGGGTACTAAACTTTAAATAACTTTGCATGTGAATAGTGTGCTCCATATTTTTTTCCCCATGTGTTTCATAAGTTTGCTAGTCTTCTTTTTCTTCTCTTTCTCTCTCTTTCTTTTGCTTATGGATATGATGTTGCAGATTGTGTATTTTCCTCTGCTTCTCTGCCTTGGCTTTGGTGTATCATGGGGACTAAGAAAGTAATATTTGAGTGGAGGTAATTTCTGACTGATTTAGTAACTAAAGTAAAAAGATGCGCCCCCCCCAAAAAAAAAGAAAAAAAAAACCTCAAGAAGTTGAAATTGCATACTTTTATTTCTTGCTTTTCTAGTCTCCAGATGTGAATGACTTTGACTTAGGTCTAGGCATGATTTTAGCAATTGATCTAACACATGATGTTGATATCTCACGCGCTTTTCTAAGATTGCCCTGGGAGAGTAGTTGATGTTTTTCTTCTTGTCAGGCATAGAATGAAGTATGAGAAAATAGAAACATAGGTATCTAAATATCGAACACTAAGTTTCCACAGATGTTTTCTTCATGATTGCTAAGGAACTGATGATGACAACACAGAATACTTGAGGCACATTTCAAATAATGGCATGAACTAGAAGCCTAGATATTCTCTCAAAGGGGAAGGACCAGTATTTTCTCTGAATGAAAAATTCATATTTGAGATGTCTGCATGCATGAAATATAAAAGTTACAATATTTCCATCTTGGAGCAGATTAAGGAAAGGAAAATGAGTTAAATAATATAAAAATATTTTTATGTGGTAGAAAATAGCAGATCTTAATTTTATAAAATGCATGAACTGAATAATGGTGAATTTTGAAAAAATATATATAAATAAAATACTTAAAATTATCATTCAATATTTGTACCTTTACAGTTGTTGGTAGGTACTTCTATACTCTGTTAAATTGTGATTCTTTGTGAGTGAGATGGGCAAAGCCAAAAAAAAAAAAAAAAAAAAAAAACCCCAAACCTGCTTTAGTCAGCTTTTCTGACTGCTGCAACTAAAAGACCCAACCAGAACCATCTATGTAGAGGAGGAAGAGTTCATTTGAGGGCTCATGGCTTCAGAGGTCTCCACTCCTCAAGGCTTGAGGTGAGGAGGATATCATGGTGGAAGAGTGTGGCAAAGGGAAGCCCCTCACATGATGATCAGAAAGCAGAGAGAGACTCCACTAGCCAGATACAAAATATATACCCCAACGACCAGCCTCCAATGACCCACCTCCTCCAGCCACAACCTATCCACATTTAGTCACCACCCAGTTAATCATATCAGGGAATCAATTCACTGATTGGCTTAAGGCTCTCATAACCCAATCATTTCTCCTTTGAACTTTCTTTCATTGTCTCACACATGAGCTTTTGGGGGACACCTTACCTCCAAACCATAATAACATCCCTGTCTTCACACCTTTGCTTAGGCTAAGTCCTGGAAACAGATTTCTCATTTCATGTTGCCAGTTTCCTCTTGAGACCTCTGAATGGTTCTTATTGTGGCACAAATGGCAAAGCCAACATGTATTACAAAAATTGACATCACAGTTTTTGATGTTGCATGCCATGGGCGTCAGACTGATACAAACCTCTAGCTCACGGTCAATGTTCTGCTAGATAAAACCCCCCAGTTACTGTCATGCATTAGTTAGACCAACCTTCCTTTTTAGATTAGATAGGGTCCTTCTTAAAAAAAAAAGAGCTGAAACTCCACAGAGACTTATACAAAATTAAAGCATTATTAATTTAGACCGATAAACTTAATTTCTTTACCTCTCTATGGATGACTTGCTGAGTTTGAGACACTGTGCAGGAGAATAACCCAAACAACCAGAGGCCTCCAACTTTGGTATCTGGATTTGATAATGCTTGCCCTCTTTTCAAACCCTGTGCTAGAGGTAGTTTCTAACTCTTTCTACAGACACTTTGTAGAAACCAAACACTGAAAACTCACTTGGGGCTGATGAACACCTCTTAAAAAAATGATTCTTTGTAGAATGAATGGACTGAGTTAAATTATTTTCAACGCATTTGTTTGATAGTACTGTCAAATGGTATTCTAATTTTTTAAAGATATCCACATAATGTTGATTATGTTTTGCCTTATTTTGAAACTTTTCAAATCTCTTTATGCCCTTGCTCAGGCCACTATATTTCAGCATTTTATTGAAGTAGTATAGATAACTAAAGTGTGCGTTATTGTAAGCACCGAGGGAGTTTTCACAAACTAAACATCCTCATGGAAACCACAGTGGATGAAGAAACCCAAAATTACTAACACTCCATTCGCCAAGCTCCCTTCCAATCACCACCCATCAGCCACTAACAGGTGAATGTTGATCTGATTCTGACACGTGGTTATGTTGAGGCCAGGATTAATTGGAAATTCGTTTCTGGAGAGTCATGTTGATTGCAGCTTTGCTCTGGTCCTATTCTGCCTGTAGGGAGGACATTGCTTGAGGAAGCTCTCAACCGAATGGTTCCAACTGTGTGGATGTGCTCTGGGCCACCAGGAGGCAGGTAGAAGGGCGAAGTTTGAGAGGACTTGGGAGTCCTGGGAGAGGGCTGAGGAAGGACCCAGGAAAAGCAAGATGGGCAAAGCCCAAAGAAAAACATCCCAGTCTCCACACCTTTGCTCAGGACAAGCCCAGGGAACTGGGCTCTCATTTCTTTTTGCAACTTTCCTCCTCTGTGTGGTTCCTATTGTTGACTTTGCCATTGGTGCCTGCCATGGAAGATCAAATGTTGCTTTTAGCACAAGGTATCTTGGTAAGTATTAAAGACATAAATACTGAGATGTGTAAGAACATTGTGCACACATGAGTATTTTATTTCAGAGCATTTCCAGAGAATGTCTTTTGCAGGGTAAGACAGGGCTCATATTTTCAAACCACCAACAGGACATTAGTCACTCACAAAAAGTACAAAGATCAGTCAAAGCAGAGGACTGCATCCTTAATGAGAGAGTAGAAGCTGAGTAGAAACTATTGACTCTAGGTGTGAATTCCTGTTGACCTCTAAGAAATGCTAAAACTAAAAAAATCCTACTAAATTTCAGGAACATCTATCAGCTTTGACTTGATCAGGGATGAATTAATTCTTTATTTTTTTTCCTCTTTCTTTAAGGAATATTAGTCTAGAACATCCCTTACTAAAGATTAGGAGTAGTCATGAATTGTGATTTATTTAATTGAAGCAGAGGTTGAGGGCAGCACAGTCTTTCTTATTCCTCTTTCATACAAGAACCTCACTTAAACAAAGTCAATAGCCCTGAATATTCTCTTTCTCTGTTAATGGGACTGGCCCCCATTAAAATGTAACCAGGGTCCCATGCTCATTGTAAATTGTTAAGTCAACTTAAGTGAGTTATTGTCTCTTCTGTCTGTTGTACATTTACATGGCCTCTTGTTCTTTCCCGCAGACCTGGGGCTTGGATTCAGCTCCACAGCACACAGAGAAAACCAGTACCATTCAAGATGGCAGAAGGATTGAATGGTATGGTGAGTGATGGGAAGCTGAAGACTCACTGCTTATTTCTCCACCCAGGGAAGAAAATGCCCATATCACCAACCAGCAGAAAGTGAGTTTCCATACCCTGTGACATTTGGTAGACCCTAGGTTGGGAATAAAAGATCTCAAAGGGAATGACTTAGACTTGGAAATTTCCTTTTAGGTCCATTCTGAGTTTTGGGGATCATAGTGGAATCCCATGAAAGGAACACTCTGAAGTAAATCCATATAGACAGTTTGCTTTATACATCACAATTTCTTTTCTCGAGACTCAGTTCTCTTTGCTTTTTCAGTTTTGATTTCTTTATATTTTTTCTTTGTTTGTTTTTTCCCTATTCAAATTCTTCTAACCTGTGCCCAGTAAATTTTTTTTTTTCATTTCTAATCTGACTCTGTTTGTCTGGTATTCCACTGAACTCCCACTTTGTGAAGTTGGGTCTATGAAATACACTCTGTTTCTATTCCCTAGTAATTCCCAAGAAGAATAGATAGCTCTAACTGTGGTAAAGAACTCAGTTCTTGATCTTCTTCTCCTATCTCTCCTTGGGCCTTTTTCCTTCCATCTGTGTCAATTTATTAATCTATATTTAGAAATATAAGTATTGACTTTGTCACAGTACTTATTTTACTAGATTGGTTAAATTCTTTCCCTTGTAGGTAAAGAAAAATTTGTTTAGCAAATGTGAAATTAGATATAGGACAGACAATCGTTATTTGTCTGATGACAGGAGACTATGGCAAATAAGCCTGCATCTCTGAAAGAGGACAGCGCTTTTCACCTGGATCATGTGTTTGTGTTTGAGTATCCTTCTGCCATCTTGGATGGGACTGGTATTATCCGTGTTCAGTGGATCTTGGAGATACTCCATTACCAGGCAGGCAGTTTTATGGCTAAAAATTGGTTTCAAAAATTCTTCCAACTTTCCTAAGTATCCTTGTTGTTCTTTCTTTTTCTGTTGCTTTGGTGATGCATTTCTGCATTCATCTCCTCTTTCTGAGCTCTCACTTTTACCCTGAAACTCTCTCTTGCTACATTTTATTTGTTTTGTTTTATGCTGCTGGCACTGCATCTCCAACTCTGTCCTCCTGTCCTCTACTTCTGTTTTCCTGTGGTGAGGATATTATTGGTTAGCCATAGGAAACCAGGTCATCACTGATGAATAAAGACATATCCTTCAGAATCTTTTTTTTTTTTTTTTTGGCATTTCCTGGATATAAGAAAGTGCTGTCTCCATTATTTCTTAGTATTCTTTGCCTCAGCAATATGCAGGGACCAAGTGACATCAACATCAAGAACTTCTGGATAACTTCAGCTAATGCTATCCTTGGTAGTGACCCATAAAAATACCACTTTATAGCTTTTAATGCATTATTATTTATGGTGAATATTATCATAATGTTTACCTTAAAAAACCTTATATGTTCATTTTACCGGAGATAAGGTGAGTTGTGGAGGGACATTTTATAATTTGTTCTGAATTAGTCTCCTTAAGACTTAAGGCTCTCAGCAGCATTTCTACTTTCTGAATAAGTGACTGAGTAAGAGAGGAGATCTCAAACCTGTTGAGAAAGTGAACCCCAGGAAAAAAAACTCCATTTTTGATTAATTCAAATATGGATGTCGTTATCCATATTTGAATTAATCAATATTTGAATTAATCAAATATGGATAACGACATCATTCTCTTGCTTTCAGTCGTCTATATCATATATGTTCATTAACTAAAATGAAGGTGATATGACTGAATGAACCAAAATGAAAAATTGGCAAGGTAGACTATTTCTAAATAGAAATCTTTTTTTCCCGTATTTTAACCATGTGAATTAGGTTCAATTAGCTGTTTACAACATGTTGCCAAATGGAACTCCCATCACAACATAGAGTCATTTTTAAGTAGTCATATCCCCTACCCCCTGCCAAGGATATTGGGAAAGTATGTTTTGATTGGTTTATCTTTCCTCTTATGATATAGCTTATGCTGATTTATTCATACTCTTGTTAGTCAAAGTATGTTTGTGGACCAGTGGCATAAGTATCACCTGGGACCTGGGTAGATATGTGGGATCTTGGGATCCATCATAGGGCCATGAAACCAGAATCCATATTTTAGCAGGATGCCCAGATGAGCCCTATGTACAGCAAAGTCTGAGAAACATCGCTGTAGAAGATTTCTCAATTCAGATTCCACAAAGGTGAACTTTGGTTTGTGCTCATAAGTGTCCCTCAGATTTTGAATTGGTGAAGTCACAAAGAATCAGCGTTTGTTAAATTTCATTTTAACTGTGTATTTCATTATTTGAGTTTTTCTTACATTTTTATGATCTAATGTTGCTTATAAAGGTCTGAGTTACCATTTTAGAGGTAAACATCTATTAAAAGTTGAAGTCATACACAAATCCTCTTTTCATGTGTTTATCAAGGCTGGGTTTGATCCACAGGATTCCTTAGGAGGCAGGTTTTCACATCATGGCATTTCCCTTACTCTGAAGGTTTGTATTATTTTTACCTAATTAATTGTTGGATAATTCCTATAACCCTTAGTAGAAATCTATGCATCATGCTTTTATTGCTTGAATTAAGAACCCCCAACAGACTTGAAGAAATATTTTGATATGTTCAATATTTTAATATTTGGAATCTCTTTGAAGGGTGGAAATTCCTTACATATTGCAAAAGATATTAAAAAAACTAATTTCAGCTTTTGTTTCCAACAGGTGTGGATTTATACTGTAGCAGGAAGAACAAACACTGTTTTTTATGGTATATACTTTACATTTTTGGTATCTATTTGAGTCTTTTCTCTTTGTCTTCCAAGCAACAGCTTTAAGTAGTTCAAATGTGTAAGTCAACAACCATAATGCTAAATGAAAGTACTATAAGTCACATTTGTGTGATATCCCTTTAAGAGGATAATTTATTGGTAAATCTATTAATTTACATTTTGTTATTAAAGTTACATAATATTGTAGTTATCTGTATTGCATACTTAATCCTATTTATTTATAAATACTCAAGATTGTCACTTTATAAAAGAAACATTTTGATATTAATTTATTTGCAGATGAATCTCCAACTACTGTAAAACTAGAATGTGAGTTCTTTGAAGGAAGATGTCTCTGTCTTGTTCAATGCTCTGTCCGCCAGCACCTAGGACAGTGCCGCACATGCAGTATATGATAAATATCTGTTGACTGAATGAATAAATGAATGAGCCTAAAAATGTAAAGTCTCTTCAAAATTAAACAGTTGCAATTCATTCCCTTTTGGTTAGCCTTTTGCTAAAAGTGTCTCTGAGAGAAACAATTCTCCCTGGAAACAGGATCTATTTAAAATCTTACCTAAACAATGAAATAATAGGAGCTGAGGATAACTGGGATTCTTGAAAGCACCGGGTAGAAGCAGCCCCAATAGTACATTGACCTATGGTTTATTTGTTGATGGCTTTTATTTTCCGTGGAATCACTGCCAAGGTGCTTTTTTTTCCTTAAAATGTCCTTTTTCTCATTCCTTGATTTGGACCCATCATATTGACTTCTGGTAACAAAGATTTCCTTTCTACCTCCCATCTGTCACCTTCCTGGCTCTTGAAAGGAGAGCCTATTTTCCCTCTTAACCCTGACTCTGAGGACCCTTCTCTCTACCTTGTTTGTTGCTGGGAAGGCTGTTTGCTCAATTTGCCTGGTAGGATCCTGACTCCCAACCTCGCTCCCTTTTTCCTGTGGGATAACGTGCTCTGTGTGTAGACAAGCAGACAGAAAATGATGGAGTGTATTTTCCTATTGGGGGAATCTTTGGGGTCTCTATGTTCTTTCTATATCTTAAAAAAGACCCCTTACAAAAATAAAACAAACAAACAAACAAACAAAAAAACCAAAATAACAACAACAACAAACCTGGGCATCCCACACTCCCCTTGAGTTCAATAGTTTAAAAAAAATACTGAATGTTTTACAAATTTATATTATAATATTAAAAGGAAGTTGAGCTTGGTGGCATATACCTGTAAACTCTGGAGGCTGAGGCAGGAGGATCGCAAGTTCAAAGCCAGCCTTGGAAGCTTAGGAAGGCCCTGAGCAACTTACAGAGACCCTGTTTTCTTTTAAAAAGTAAAAAGTGCTAGGGCCTAACTTTACCACTAACTTACAGTTTTCTGGGTATATGATAAACAACCCCAAAATTTTTGTGGACTGGTCTAGAATCCTCACCAACATGTCCAACTTAATTCCTAAAGGGAAATATATGCAGAAAACATGATTGCTAATGAACTTTTGTAACTTCAAAAATTCCAATTTAATTGCAATAGGTAGAAATTTAAAATTATGTTTAAATTGTGTTACTTTGAAAAAATTAGGGCAAAAGAGAATAATTTATTAAGTTATTATAAGACCAACCAATTATTCATCCAACTGTTGATAAAAAAAAACATTGTATGGAGGTTTAAGATAAAGAGGCACATTCACAGCCAAGTGTAGATGTGCAACCAACACAGTCAATTGGCAAACAGATGTGGCCTTTGTAGGCAGAATCCTGATTCTAACAATTCCAACTTGTATGATATTAACAGATTACTTCCTGGTTCTCTCATTTTTTTTCATTTGCCACCAAAGACACAGCAATGTACCTGTTTTACAGCATTATTATTATATTTTTTACAAATAAGTATAAAAATTTAATGAAAATAATGACATATGTATATATAAATTGACACATACACATTTAAAAATCTAGTACCCAGATGAAATGCAATTTTATCAGAAAAATTTAAATACTAAAGTTGACTTAAGGAGAGTCCATTATCTTTTTAAAATCTTATTTTTTTAGTTATACATGACAGTAGAATACGTTTTGACATATCATACATAGTTTATCATTCTTATGGTTGTATATGTTGTAGAATCACTCTGGTTGTGTAATCATATACATACATAAGGTAATAATGTCCCATTCATTCTACTATCCTTCCATATCCCCTCCATTTCATTCCCTTCTGCCTAATCCAAAGTAATTGTATTCTTTCCTAGCCACCCTCATCACTTATTGAGAATTAGCATCTGCAAATCAGAGGAAACATTTGGCTTTTGGTTTTGGGGGATTGATTTATTTCACTTAACATGATATTCTCCAGCTCCATCCATTTACCTGCACATGCCACATTTCATTCTTCTTTAAGGCTGAGTAATATTCCATTGCGTATATGTACCGCATTTTCTTTATCCATTCATCTCTTCAAGGGCACCTAGTTTGGCTATTTGTTCCATAGTTTGGCTATTTGTGAACTGAGCTGCTATAAACATTGATGTAGCTGCATCAGTGTAATATGCTGATTTTAATTCCTGTGGGTATAAACAAAGGAGTGGGATAGCTGAGTCAAATGGTGGATCATTTCCAAGTTTTCTGAGGAATCTTCATACTGCTTTCCATAATGGCTGCATTTCCACCAGCAATGTATGAGTGTACCTTTTCCCCTACATCCTTGCCAACATTTATTGTTGCTTGTATTCTTGATAATTGTCATTCTGACTGGAGTTAGATGAAATTTTAGACTAAAAATACCACCAGCAACCAGAGTCCAAATCAAATAGTTTTGATTTGCATTTCTCTAATTGCTAGAGATATTGAACATTTTTTTCATATATTTGTTGATCAATTGTATTTCTTCTTCCATGAAGTGTCTGTTCAGTTCCTTAGCCCATTTATTGATTGGATTATTTGATTTTTTGGTATTAAGTTTTTTGAGTTCTTTATGTATTCTGGAGATTAATGCTCTATCTAAGGTGCATGTGGGTGACAAAGATTTTTTTCCCATTCTGTAGGCTCTCTCTTCACATTATTGATTGTTTCCTTTGCTTAGAAGAAGCTTTTTAGTTTGAACCCATCCTATTTATTGATTCTTGATTTTAATTCTTGTGTTTTAGGTGTTTTGTTAAGGAAGTCAGTTCCTAAGCTGACATGGTGAAGATTTGGGTCTCCTTTAGCTCCTATTAGGCGCAGGTTCTCTGTTCTAGTCTTTGATCCACTTTGAGTTTTTGTGCAAGGTGAGAGATAGGGGTTTAATTTCATTTTGTTACAAATGAATTTCCAGTTTTCTCTGAACCATTTTAAAATAAGCTATCTTTTCTGCAATGAATTGCACATGACACAAAATGTAAAAGAATAAAAAGTAAGCGGTTAATACTAGGATGGACTAGTTAAAACAAGTCATTTTCATAGCATGGTTTCACAGGTGTCTTCTATTCTGTACCATTGGTCTACATGTCTGTTTTGGTGCCAATACCATGCTGTTTTTGTTACTATGGCTCTATTTTACAGAATTATTAATTGAAATACTGCACATGTGCAATTGATAGTTAGGGAAAGGAAGTCAGGTGTTTATGTGGGTGACAGACTTGGTAAATCCAAAATGTTGTGCTCACATCCTATAAGCACTAATCATCTCCTGGTTATATTTATTACTCTTAAATGAATAGACTGCTAACATCATCCTTATTATTTAAATAATAAAATTCAAGTTAGATAATCCATAACCTGTGGCTATACAATATCAGTGGTGGATGAAATATTACAGCTCAGACATTTCCCGTTGTGGTTGCAGGGACTGCTTCCAGTGAGGACAGTGAAGAGTTTCAAGGGTCAGAGCAGGTGCAACATAATTCAGTTAAACATTGCTGTGAGGGTGAGGCCTAGAATATCAGGGTAACATGGAAAAGAGGAATAATATCAGTTGTTTTAACAGTGAGAATTTAATGTTAAGATTTATTAAATTATTAAGTCAAGAGTTGACAAGACAAAAAAGAGAAAACACAGGTGTCTTCAAGTGAATGACTATTGGAAGTAGTTATCACCCCTCAGGGCTGGGAGAGCTGAGGAAAAGTTGGAGTTATTAGAACTTCAATGGTCGCAGGAGGAACCAACAGGACTGAGCCTCAGATCTATGAGACCTAGTGGGGTTGGCTGGTGATGGTCTTCACTTATTAGAGGAGGGGACCTGTGGGCCTGTGATCCAGATTCACAAAGAATGGACTCTGGTTGCTGGTGGTATTTCTCAGGTAGAATAATGAATTGAAAAAAAAATATTACGCTGAACAGTGGGATTAACCGGCATGATCCGAGTGAAGAAGCAGCGGGTGATGCTATCAGGAGTGGAAAGGCCGCAGGAAGGAGCAGGCTTTCTTTGTCCTCCAGCTGTGCATTCCCCGTCTTATGTTTTTATTAAACATATCTAACAGAACCAGCCAGAAGAACCAAAATGTGGTCTCCAGAGTCCTGATCTTAACATTGCCAAGCCTAGACTAGAAGGACGGGGTTAATGTTGACAGACCACAGACAGGGCCCCTATGGCAGTGGACGGGGTGGAGGAATGGGGCAGAATCAGGGCTCCGTGAGATTGGTCTGACTTTCCTAGGCCCATGAGGGCACTGCCAGGTAGAATAGCAGGATCACTATCTTCCCATGGAAGCAGGAGCTGTGAACAGTGCTGGAATTCAGACCAGCCTTGGGCTCATGTGAATACCCAGCCTACTTAATGTTGGGCCGAAGCGGTTGCAATTTTTGTTGACCTTGTCAAAATTACCCCAGGGACTAGAGATGTGGCTCAGTGGTAGAGCGCTCGCCTACCACATGTGAGACACTGGGTTCGATCCTCAGCACCATAGGAAAATTAAAAAATAAATAAAATAAAAGTATTATGTTACAACAATAACAACAAAAAGAGTATTATTATTTTTAATTATCCCAAAGCTGAAGAGGGACTGAGTCGTAAGGGAGGCTTATCTGTCACTGGTATGGCAGCAGAGGGGTCAAGATGCAGAAAGGGGAAGCCATCTTGGTGCTTGTGATGTTCCACTGAGACCAAAGCCAGTTCCACAGGAGGCAGATAGGGGAGACCTGTTTTAGTGTGAAGCAGCTGAGACTTCTAAAGAGTAAATAGTCCTTAGGTTACTCTATCATTTCATTATGGAAAATTTCCACTCATTAGAAGTATTCCAAGACCTTGGGTCAACTGGAGAATCCATGGTAAGGAACGTGGCCCCAGATCAAGTTAGTGCCTTAACTGCCTAGGGCTGACATTCAAGCTCTAAAGTCCGACCCTTATTTATTCCTCCAGTGCCACCCACCACTATTCATGGCCCACCTCATCACCCAAGGAACTTTGTAGACAATGCTGGTGCTGGACTGTCCCTGGATCAATTAAATGTGGCAGGGTTATTCATATTGTTTAAAAATTCCCCATAATATTTTGATGTCAGCCATGGTTATGAACCATGTGCTACGAAAATTGTATACCTTAATGGATCTGTTTTATTTTGCAATTCAAATCAATTAAAAAATATCTAGGCACTTACTGGATCCCTGACATTAGGTTGGTTGTTGGAAATCTGATAAAATCAGTATCTCATGATTCAGTAAAGAGGCCAAGGCATGCACATATATGATCCAATCTGGTTTTATATTCTGGATGATTAGGTACTGAGAAGGAGGGATGATAAATTCCACCTGGGTTTCCGGGGAGAAGGGATGGACGACCTTCATGGAGTGAATGGGAATATGCAGGTAGAGCGTAGATTAGTCTAGATGGAGTTGACTCTGAAAGGATGAATCAAATTCAACAAAGGGGACAAAGCATGAAGGAGCATGATGTGTCCCGTCATGATGAATAATTTGAATAAGAAAAAAATGGGTTGAATTGAGTGAAAGGCTATGGATGAGACAGAAAAGGAAAGTGAGAGTCACATTATAAAGGACTTAAGTTCAATATTAATTGAATATACACAAGAATCCAAGCACAGGGTTACATTCTGAAGGTACAAAACTGAGTAAAAGTGACCCACCTATTTTCAAGTTGCTCCTGTGGATGAGTCAGCTGCAAGGGAGTGTAGAAATGCATTTCAGGCAGAGAAAACCATACCAAAACAAAACAAAACAAAACCAAAAAACCCCATAGAAGATGCCTCATGATTTTAAGAACAATCATAACACAGAACTATTGGGCATCATAGGGATGGACAGAGGTTAAATCTTAAAAGATAGGCAGATTAGATTGGAAGAACATTGCATAGCTTATTTAGAACTTTGGATTTTATACTACAATTAACAAATACTATAAGGACTTAAGTGAGGATTAATGTGGTTCATATGTGGTGGTATTACATGATTGTGATTTGGCAGATAGGTG
This sequence comes from Urocitellus parryii, assembly GCF_045843805.1. Lineage (NCBI taxonomy): Eukaryota > Metazoa > Chordata > Mammalia > Rodentia > Sciuridae > Urocitellus > Urocitellus parryii. Next base: position 23,054,378 of record NC_135540.1, read on the forward strand.
GGAAGGGAGATCAGAGACCAGTAGACTGTTAAAATGGTCCAGATAATAGGTTACTGATCTAAGGAAGTTAAGTTTTGTCATTAGTGGGTATTGTATTTTATGGGGCTTGTGTTTTGGTGAAGGGAAGGAAGCCACCTTGAGTTTGGGTTATGTGAGTTATCCAGGTGGATGGAGCAGCCAAGTTGACAGTTGAAAATATGCATCTAACACATAAAAGATTAGTCTAGATTGAAATGCTTATCTGATATCAGGAGCTTGTAGGTGATAGACAAAGTCCTCCAAATGGGCAGATATGAATTGACTCTTGTGGGAAAATCAAGATTTGAAGATGAGGAAAAGACAGTAGCAAAAGGAAACTGAGAAAAACCAGAGGAAACCAGGTGGTATCCATATTTCAGGGGTTCAGATTCTCTTTATTCTCTTGAGACAAGTTAATTTTGAAAGGAATGGATGGGTCATCAGTGTTAAATACTGCCAGGGAGTCAAAGAAGATATAAAAACTAAAAAGACTTCCAGACTTAGTTCCTGAGGGAAGGGACCATGTAATTGTTTGGTCCATATTAGAAACTCCATGACTGCAGAATAAATGGATGGGTTTCCAGTCTACCCTTTCCTCTTGCTTGCATCTAAGTTTATTTATTATTCAAAGTGTAACCCACATTAGATATGGCTATTTCTCTGGTTTTCAAAGAACAGAAACAAGATTAATCTAGAAGGAACATGTTTGCATTTTTCCAATTAAAAATGAGCATTTTTTTCTGTATGAAAAGGTTTCTTTTCTGTCATCATTTTCAAATAAATGATATATTATGCATTAAACAATGCAAGATGAAATAGCACATACTTAATTTCCCATGTCATCAGAAGTACGTTTCTTTTGACCTTTACAAGTTAAAATTCAAAAGTTAATTCAATTTTCCCTGTAAAAGCTATTAAATCTCTGAGGCAAGGATTTAGGCTGGATTCAGAAAAACTTTGGTGAATTGGAAGTGGGTCAAAAACCATTTACTACTCTTTTAAAAAAAATGCTCTTGATATATTATGAAGTTGTCTCTAATGTTTTCATAGCACATTCTCTCTCAAAATTAAATCCCATTAGCTGAACAACTGCTATGTTAATTTGAAAGTAGCCAAATCTCTTTCAAGGGGCGAAAAGAAATAATTTATGGATCATTTAAAAAAAATGTCACTTGAAAGGAATTCGAAATTGTTTCTTTAAAGAATCTCCAAAACTTCTATAAAACTAAATACGGTTTTTCAATCTCCACTAATTTTATCATCTAATTTTCTATTTGATATTCACTGATAATGATGGTTGGTTTTATATTCTCTTGGAAGCAGAGGTAATTAATAAGAGGAAGGTACTTGCTGCACTGGGCAGAATTATAGTTGGTTAATATAAGCTAATTCAGAGAAAATTCTGTTTTTGAACAGTACATATATTCATATACTAATAATTATGGATTAATAGGCAATACAAATTGCCTTGTTTTGTTAGTGGTTTTGAGTGTGTTTTCTTAGGTTCATTTTCCCAGGCTGAGGGGAGCATTTCTGAAGTGATTTATTAAGAAACTGTTTTCAGAAGAGGGCAAGGGATGTGGGGGAGCTGGGCAGGGAAGGGGGCGGCCAGAGCCAAGGTGGGATTTCAGGTACTATTTCAGGGTCTGGAGTATTAGTCACATCTGCAGGTCTTGGTCTAGATACCTGGCTGTAATAGCCCAGCATTGAGTAGGCATTTGCTAAGAACTGTGTTGAGTTAAGGGGAGGGGGACAGGCTGGGGACTGTCTTCTCAGGAACTTCTTATGTGGACAAAGCAGTGCTTTCTGTAGCCTGCGGCCAGGCCCCTGTGGACAGCCTGAGGTCATTGGAAGCAAAATGGGTAGGATGATGGATGTCAAAGGGATCCAAAATGATTAGAGTGAAGCAATAATAATACGCTTCTGTAGTTGACATCAAATTTCTATGAAAATATTGCAAGTTCTAAATTTCTTTAATTTCAGTTCAGTTTATGATCCACAAATCCACAAAAATGAGGCTGTATGTAACTCATCACAGCAGATTTGTTGCTTAGTTGTGGAGTTAAAAAACATCCTCCTTTCTCTATAGACAAAACCAGGTAGAAATATATTTGGAGACACATTGTCCAGAAGGAAATGTTCTTCATTGCTCCATCCGTATTTAGAAAGGTTCCTTTCCTGTCCTAGCACAAACTATTCCATGTGACGAGTTTTTGTAGTAGAAATAGGCATGTGATTCACTGAGATAGCTTCCATATAGCACTTGGCAAGTGACCATTTTTTCTCATTCAAAATGGTTTTTACAGATCCAGCTTGTTTGTTTTTTGTGGGAAGCCATTTTTTCCTATCTTTGCCTTGCTGAGATATTTGTTGGTACAAAGACAAAGAAGCAATATAAGTGCATATGGTGATATTTTAGCTCAGAATTGCGTCACTGGAACACCTAAATCATTAATTTCTCTTTAATAAGAGTGTGAAAAGTGAACTGGTACAAAAGCTCCTTTGTCATTTGCTAAAGAAGATTAAGAGAAATAGTTAAAATGTGTTAGCATTACTTTTATGGAAGGAGTGATAGATATCTGGATCTCTGGTCTCCTTGTGAAAAAGTTCAATTTTTTGGGAGGCATCTTGGGGTTGAACTCAGAGACACTCAACCACTGAGCCACATCCCCAGCCCTTTTTTTGTATTTTATTTAGAGACAGGGTCTCATTGAGTTACTGATCATCTCACTGTTACTGAGACTGGCTTTGAACTCTTGATCCTCCTGCCTCAGACCCCCAAGCTGCTGGGATTACAGGTGTGTGCCACTGTGCCTGGCAAAATTCAAATTTTAATGGAAGAAAATATCATGCCAGGTCAAATTTGTAATTTCAAACATTTTAAAAAGTTGTTCCCCCTTTTTTTTGTGGGGGATGTTCCAAGACTCCCAGTGGATGCCCCAAATCACAGATAGTACCAATAATATGTTCACTTTTTTTTTCTTCCATGTACATGCCTAAGAAAGTTAAATTTATAAATGACATGCAACAAGAGGTGAAGGGCAGTAGCTAATAAAAAATAGAACAACTTTGAGGCACTGCAATAAATGTTACGTGAATGTCATCTTTCAGTCTCTCTCAACCTGTCTTATTGTCTTATAGTCACCCTTCTGCTGGTAATGATGCAAAATGATACAATGCCTAAGTGATGAGATGAAGTGAGTGATGTAGGCATTTTAACACAAGCACTGTGATGCCTTCATAATTGATCTGATAACCAAGACAATTACTAAAAGGCTAATGGGCAGGTAGTGTATACAGTGTGCAACAAATGTATGAATACTGTCCCAGGCAGGGCAGAGTGAGACGGCCAGAGATTCATCATGCTTCTCTCAATGATATGTAAGTTAAAATTTGTGATTTATGTATTTTTCAAATTTACTATGTCATATTTCTGGTTGTGGTTGAATGCAGATAACTAAAACCATGGAAAGTGAAATTTTGGATAAGGTGACAGTTCTTAGTGTATTTCCAAGCTTTGGTCAAAGCTTGGTCACTGCCAAGCTGTGGTTAATGCTCACTGAACACTGAACATCATTTCCACCAGACAAAAGCATGGTCAACTTCTCCTGCTTTTAATTGCACAAAGCAAACCTAAAATTAGTGCTGATTTAGCTTTCAAGGCAATTGGACAATTGCATTTTGCATCTGACATTCTTCTCTGTTGCCACCCGCATTCCTTCCTGTGCTTATCCATCACAAGAGAAGAGAAGGAGTAAAATGGACCCACTTCTTTAGGAACATGATCTTCTTTTAGCTACCAGAAGAGTTTTCTAGTTTGTTTGTGAAGGCAGTTTGATAACTGGAGGCTATAAATGTACACTTAAAAAAATCTATAACTGTTGACTTTTTAAAAATGACCTCATTTATACCCTTTTATCCCTAAAAGACATAGGTGAAAAATAAGATATTTGGATAGGGAAGAATGGGGATCATTGCAAAGAAGTGCAAGTGCTACCAGATATGAGATGAATGAAGTTAACGGAAGTGGATATAGACAATCTCCACCCCACCCCACAACTGGACAACCATATTTCAATATTTGACTTTGATAGTGGAGTGAAAATGGTGATAGACATGACAGTAGCCACCCTGTCTTCTGAAGCAATGATAGGATGGGCCGTTGAACATCAGGTTGAGTGACCATCATTTTTCCTCTTTTTCATTCCTTTTGGTATAAATGCCTTGTCTCATTTCCTTAAGTGACTTTATGAGAGATACTATGGCTATCACAATAGCTACTTGTGTGGCCTAATTGCAGTTGGACAGCAGACACATCCTGACCCCTCTTGAGTCCACTTCCATTGGTGAAAAGCAAAAAGTTTAGTCCTTATCTTCTTTTTGCCTCTTAAGAATTGGAGGAGAAGAAGGTGGGCACTAAATGCTCTAGACATCCAGGGGGCAGATGCTGAGTACTGAAGCTTTAGCTATCAATCTCGGGGGAATGTTATAAACTAAGCAAGATAATACATGAAATATTTTGCATTTTATGAAACAAACAGAATATGCATTTGTGCTAGTATAATTTACATTTTTTTGTGGCTGTAGCAGCATTTTATATATATGTAAATATATACACATATACTTATAACATATACATGTATGTATATTAGATTATATATAATATATGTTCCTATTTATTATGTTTATTATATCTCATATGTATGTATACAGACATATTTCCCACTTCTTCATTAACTTCAATAGTGAACCCACATGGGTAGTGACTCAGTAGTGGAAAAAAGAGAAAGCATTTAAAAAGTCTTCCTGAGAAAATACAGTCATTCAATAAATTCTGCACCACTGTCTACATACCACCTCTACACTGTCTGCTGTGATTTATATTTTCTTCCAGTGGGGAGGGAGGTGGGAGAGGTGGTTGTGAAGGAAGAAAGAAGAGAAAGAAAGATGTTAGAGATTTTCATGTTCAGGCAATTCCAGATCTCCTCATGCTCCTTAATGATGGATATGCTTCCAAGCATTAAGATACTGAAGTGTCCCTTTTGCAATGACTGGTCATGGAATGGATTTGAATTTCTGTTAATTACAGTATAAAAAGTCTTTTTGTTTTTTTTTTAAATCATAGTTTCACAAAAATCTATTTTAAGAAACATGGGCCAACCACATTGACTTCACTCATGGCCCGGTTACATTCCAAAGCAGCGTTACAAGGGGCTATTCATTAAATGTTTAACCTTTACTGTTATTAGCATATTATTTCAGATAAGACAATGTAGATTAATCAACACAAATATTTGAGTGAGAGGAGGCTGGGCCAAAGAACTGACCTGGCAGACTTACAGAAATACAGGAACTTCTGCTCTGGCATCCCAAAGCAGGATCTCAGGGCTGTCTCTGTGGGCTGGGGCCATCATCCATATCAGTTTTTGCTCAAGATTCAATTCCTTGGAGAGGGCAAAATGGATTAGCTTGGGTCAGGTATCAATCTTGATGGTGATGATGGTTAGGTGTTTCCTGGGACTAGCAACACCCTCCTACCCCAGGAACATAAGGAACTCGGAGGGACAAGTATCCAAAAGCAAAGAGGTTGGGCAGAGAGAACCCAAGACATCTACCACCCTAAATCTATGCTGCAAATCTTAAATTGGTTTAAGATATGTCATAGGTATATTTTATAACATACTAGACTCCTTGACAACTTGACTATGGTTTCTGAAAGTTAGTGTAAAGGAGGCAATGGTAGTAAAGGTAAAGGGTGGTCTGTATTTTTGGGTTATGTCTTGGTGTCGTCACTAATTAGCTCTATGACCTTGGCAGGGAGCTAATCTCTCAGAGTCTCAGTTTTCAGAGTTGAAAGCTGATGGTATTTACAGATCTTCATTTCTTCTTAAAAATTGTTTTTATTTAGATCTGTATTTCCTATTTTATATTGTTTTGGTTTTTTTTTATCTGAGTCACAGAAAATGAATTAATACCTATCAGTGTAGAGTACACCATGACACTATTTCAAGCAAAGTCACTCCTTTGTTTTATTTTATTTTCTACTTTATGTCTACTCATTATCTCTAATCTCTCTTCTGATTCAGTTCATGTCATAGGCGACCCATTACTATTTTCAGTACATGTTCTTATTTATATATCTCAACATATGTGATCTTACGTGTGTGTATATACATATATACACATACATAAATGTGTACCTATAAGCAAAAAGAAACAGTTTGCAAACATATCTGATCATATTACCTTTTTGTAAAAGAAATTATTTTAATAAAATATATTTTTAAGGGCTATCCATATTGACCCATGTACGTATAATGTTTCTAAATGCTTTGTGGCACTCCACAATAGGCACCACTCTTGTTGCATTTATCTATTCCCTTAGTGATAAGTACACAAAGGAGCTCCAATCCCACTACCACTAGTCAATTGCCTGCTTATACATGTTTCTTGAAGTAATTTTAAGAGTTTTTCTGGGATATATTCCCATAGTAGGATTAAGATTTAAAAATGAATAATTTCAAAAACTAGACTCAGTTGCTTTCCAGAAACAACTTACCGTTTTCCATTCCCATCACTTCTACATTGAAAGCTCTTGTCAATGTTCTCTTTAAAACTTGGTATCATCCAACTTTTTACACACAGACACACACACACAGAGATACAGAGTTTTATGTAGATATGGCTATATCCATATACATATATGGAAATATATATATAAAGATATATATAGAAATACATATGATATATACATATATAAAATACATGTTTATATGTATATGGTTTTTAGGCTTATGATCATCAAGATATTCCCCTGCATTTTCTTCCATTTCCTTTACAGTTTTAATTTTCTTATTTGTTATGGTTTAGATATGAGGTGACACCCCAAAGCTCATATGTGAGACAATGCAAGAAAGTTTAGACTTGAAGTGTTTGGGTTATGAGAGTCTTAGCCTAATCCATGCATTAATGCACTTACATGGATTAAGTGGGCACTAACTGGCAGGTAGGGTGTGGCTGGAGGAGACAGACCACTGGGGTGTGTCTTTGAGATATGTATTTTGTCCCTGATGAGCAGAGCTCCTTCTCTGCTTCCTGTTTGCTATGCCTTGAGCTACTTTCTTCCTCCATAGCCTTCTGTCATGCTGTTCTGCCTCATCTTGGGCACAGAGCAATGGAGTTGTCGGTCTATGGACTAAAATCTCTGAAACCATGAAAGACAAATAAACTTTCCCTTCTCTAAAATTGTTCTTGTTGGGTCTTTTGCAATACTCTAGCCTTTTACTTACTTGAAATAAACCTTTTGTGCTAGTCAACATTCACTGGGTTTGTCACTGAGACACACTACATTAGTTAATCAACTTATAGGAGAAAAAGTTTATTTTGGCTGATGGCTTTAGAGGATTAGGCTATAGTTGGTTGGTCAAATTGCCTTTGGACTTGGGATGAAGCAATAAATCATGTTGCTTATGAAACTGTTCACTTCAGGAAACAAAGGGAGAAAGAAAGGGGCCATGGTCCCAACATTGCCTTCAAAGGCACATCCCTAATGACTTGACCTTCTGCTAGGTTACACCTCTTAAATCTTCCAGCTCTTTCTAGCAGCATCACAGGCTGGCAGCCAAACCTTGAACTCACAGATGATTGGGGGATCCTTGTAAACCAGAGCACCTTTGTTTTCCACTTTACTTCTCCATGCAAACTAATCTCTTCAAGACGATGTTCTACAGAAGACACCTTTCCCCCTTTTTTAGCTATTGTTGGTGTCATCTTTAAACTATAGGAAGTCATATGTAAATGCTGGCCTATTCTGAGCTCTCTGATCTGTTCCATTGATGTGTTTGTCTTTGTGCCAATGCCACACTGCTTTAAGTTGCTACAGCTTTGTGGCATAACTTACTATCTGAGAGAGTAAGTCCCTGGCTCTTTATTTTTTAATTTTTTTCAAAAATTGACCTACTAGCAAACTTTAACTATATCCTATTATACATAAATAAATTCCAGATAGATAATGTCTTAGAACTAATAAAAAATAAAACTTTGCTAAAAATCTATGAGAATAAACACACTGCATTTATTTTTGAGATCTTCCTCATGAAACTAGAAATCCAGATGTTTTAATTGGATACAGAAATAACTGGCTATATAGAGAGTAAAAACTGATATGAAATAACATTCCATCAAAAAAATCAATAGGCATGATGGAACAAGAAAATACATTTGTAACTTAGATGACAAAGCATTAAATTCTGTATTATTCCAAGATTAAAAAAAACAAGTTGAAGTGACTAGAATATGAACAGATAAGAAAACAATTAAATATACAACAAATGTGAAGAGATGAACAAATTCAAAAGACAGAAAAATTCAGGTTATAGTAATAATCAATCATAGTTACAGCTTCATGCTCACTAGATTAATAAAGATATGGAAACAAATACTTAAATGAAAATAAATATTTTAAAATCATTACTGATTAAAAAAATCAAACAAATATAAAACAAAAATTGACAACTATTTGTGAACCTTTATTCTTCCATAGAAATATTATATGAAGTTTGGCA